>NW_027516031.1:600000-774010 GCF_048772815.1 Callospermophilus lateralis | reverse complement strand
TGTCCTGTCTAGTAGAAAGAATTCCAGCATTTATCCTGCCTAATTTATGAATGGACTGTGACTTGCCTTATCAATGGGCAACACGTACTATCTTCCTAAGTTCCTGTTTTCTTTCTGAATCTGGCCACTCTCCAGAGTAGGCTCATGGTTCTTTGTCCAAGTTATGTACCACTTCCAACCTCTGTGACATGGCCATGTATTCTATAGCTGAAAGGAAAGGGAGCATCTCAGAAAACTCAGATATCAGTGTGACAAGGAAAGTCTCAGTGGAGAAAACCGACTTTGGGCCTTTTGCTTCCCTATTCCTCTGTTGCCCTGAATGTCAGGAAGGTCTTTGCCTCAGACCACCCCTTTGTGAATCCTGAAGAAAACAGTTTTCAAATGGAAATGAATGGGCATCACCTGTGGCTGTTTGCTAAAATGCTTTGAGAGATATGTGTGTGAATCAGCCTCTTGGCCGTGTGTGAGGCTGTGTCTTAGATATTCAGCGCCTAATGGATCTTAAGAAAGATCCCATGTGTTCATCCAAAACCAAAATGTCTAAAAAATCAGTCATTGTAGATGAAGTTTATTGCCTTTCTCTGTTAGGTTCCTGACCTCCAACAAGTGAATTTGGGGATCCTTTGAATTAATCGAGTTCTTCAAAGCCCTGCAGAGGCTAGCCCATATGTGCTTGGGTTTTCTAATGAATCCAAATCACATAAAGAATCTATACATGACAGTCAGTAGGCCTCAAATTGGAGAAGCAGAGCAGTATTAGTGGCAGGCCTATTAAATCACTCCTTGTTTACAGGAAGGGTGTCCAGGTCACACTGACTTTAGGCAAATGAGGGCAAGGGAGATTATTTCAGACTCTGTCTTGTGCTTTACCCCTCATGGAAAACTCCAGCCAGAGGTAATGATGAGTGTCTATATGGAACAAGATGAGGGCAATGTGGGAGTGTTTTGGATTTAATTGTGGTCATTTATTTGGCTGTTGGAAGATAAGACTGGGTCCACCTGGGCTTTAACTCGGGTTTGATTCACCTTAGAGACTGAGTTCTGGAACTGACCTCAGAGAAGTATTGACATGAATTGTGTTGGGATATTAGGAGGCCACGCATTCGACTTGCCCTTGGAAACTGAGATCTAAGCCCAGGGTGGCTTTCCACAAAGCACTGAGAATGTCAGCCAGGATATACCCGGATTTTATTCTGAAAGACTTGGCAGGCATATTTGAGAGTCAAAACACCCATGGACCTCACATTGTAGACCTCAATGGGCCTGGCCTCATGTGACCTTTAGGCCACTCTTTGGGAAGCATTGCCTGTGAGAGTTCTCCAGATCTTTCATTGAAATGAGCTTCCACAACATTTAATGGTTCATGAATGAATTGAAACCCACTGTGGCTCCAAATTCCTCTTTGAAAAATGGCTAGATAAATACCATGCAATTTTTTAAATTCCCATGACCAGGTGGCACTGGAGAACAGTTAGATCTCCTGATGCTCATCATGAGTGTACCAGACTGGGCCTTGATTTACTGGGTTTCATGAAAATGGCATAGAACAGAGATGCCAGTAAGTTGGAACCTTCTGAGTAGTGCGCCTTGAGCAGTTGTGGGCAGGTGTGTGACAAAACATCTGTGGTGGGGCCATGTGGATCTGCCATTGGCTTCCAAATAGCATGTGATTGACTTGCAGCAGCCAGCAGACCCATTTATGTAAAGGCACCTTGTTATATAGAGAGGTTTCAGGGCAATGTTCAGAATTGGGTTGCAATGGAAAAGGGGGCAATGTAGCAAGCAATGAGTGATAGAAGCCTGGATGGTGCATTCTCCTGCAGACTCTAACCCACCACAAGTGACAGAACTCCCTGCAGCACTGTGTCCCAGTTGAACTCCTTGTATTTTGTAAAGCAAATATCAAACTCACTGTGCAGCAGCAAGTAACACCACGAAAAGTGGAGGATGACCAAATGTCTTCACAGCAACACGGGGAGACACTAAGCCCCCAGTGGCCACAGTTTACCTACAAAGAGAGAATTCAGCACTGCTGCCCCATGTTCATTGGAAAATAAGAAAACATGTCGTCCAGGTCACATAGATGCAGACCCATCTTTGATGGTCTCACTAGAAAGAAAGCTAAAACTTCTGACAACAACTTATATTTCAAGTGCCCAATCTCACATGCAGTTTCTCAAACAGTCTTTAGGCCAGAAGAGCTAGATGTTGGTGTTGTGTTTACCATGTCCCTTGCTTTTGGAAACTCCTCTACCATCTCGAAGTTTGTGAACTCCTGAGCATTTTCCATTCCAGACATGTATTCACAAATTTTCTAACTCTTCTCCTCTAATTGTGTCTTACTTGGAGCGAAGGTAATGTCAAGGCATTGTTCTGGATCAGAGTGGGAAGTTTTGGGTTGCACATATTTGCACACACATTTGATACAATTTCCAATTTTCCATTCAAAATAAAGAATCCCTGACACTATCCCATACCCTACTTGACTCTGGCTACTAATCCTAATATGATGGAGAAAAATAACACAAACAGAATATAAATACAAGCAGTTCAAAGGAGGCATGATGTATATTTGGACTTGCCTTTTACATGATAAAGTTTATGTGTTATAAATCTAGTCAATTTTTAATTAAATAGTTCTCCATGTGTTTTTAAAGTTCAAAATATGTGTATTACTGACTCCCTTTCTCTGTAGCCTATTCAACATATGTATTTTTATATGCACATACCGAAAGCTACCTGGTATCACACCTACATTTTTGTGAGGTGGCTTCCTCAGCAAATACAAATTGTGAGAAGAGATCACTCCTCCTAAACGCTTTGGAACTGAATATTCAACCTATGGGTGAGCTTCCTAGTTGAACAAAATTATACATAAATCCATAATCTGTAAAATATATATTTTTGCATTTTTGGATGATATATATTTCATGATGAATTTCGATTGGCATATATTACTACATTTTAAAGTCTGTGTGTGTGTGTGTGTGTGTGTGTGTGTGTATATATATATATATATATATATATATATATATATATATATATAATATTCTCCATATTTTTCAAAATATGAAATATTTGTGTCTTATTTAGAGTCCCAAAATTCATTCATGTTCATGTATGTGGATTTATAATAAAATTTTCACAAGATTATTCTCAGAAATATTCATCCACCTGAAGTACATATTTGTTTCCTAGTACTGAAAACTAACTACAGTCATTGGTGCCTTCAAATCCTAATATTTCTACAGTAACTGAACCAGTTTAACA
Source organism: Callospermophilus lateralis (assembly GCF_048772815.1). Taxonomy (NCBI): domain Eukaryota; kingdom Metazoa; phylum Chordata; class Mammalia; order Rodentia; family Sciuridae; genus Callospermophilus; species Callospermophilus lateralis. The sequence goes on along the minus strand of NW_027516031.1, from coordinate 770,740 downwards.
TCAATGCATGTAGAATTCTATTGGACGTGATGTGTATTTTGACGTTCGTTTTTATTCCACACTGGTACATTACTCTTTCTTAAGTTTATGGACATCATAGGACATATATTTCATCAACAATTTCGCAAATTTATAGGCATTTGTTTCACTTTCAATCGCTTCCTGCTTCAGAACCCATGTATTCCTCCAGGTTTCTTGACTGGTCTTTTCAAGAGACTTCTTTCCAAACAAATTATTTTCGATTTTCATAATAAATTTGAAGCAAAGTCACACACTTTTCATGTTAAACCAAAATCCTCATATTTCCATTAGATGTATAATGGGTTGGAATGAATGATTGTATATTAATATAAGATTTCTTATTTGTTTTCAAATTTATTTCAATCTATTATTTCAAGTTGAAACCAGTTTTATTATTTATTCACAGTATGGTCTATTCATGCATTTCCTCTGTATTCATAGACACAGGGTGCACCTTTTTGTAGCCCCAATACAAATTTATACATCTTCAAAATATTGCTTCCAGAAATGGTGGAAGAAATACTCATGTAACCTGATCTACATATACATTTCATCACAGTAATATTCTAGACACAAAATTCAAAGGTCACACTTATGATTCTACCAAATCCTAAATAGAAAGTGAACATGGATTACTAAAAACATCCATGTCCAGGGTGCCTTATGCTCTCAAATGTCAATCCGATTGGTGACTACATATTTGTTTCTTCCTAAGATTATATGTTCAACCTCAACCCTGTTGAAAATATCTAATCCTATCACTCACTTTATACTTTGCCTGATTTCCTAATGTCTCTATTGATATCTGCATTCCTACATATTTTCCCCACTTCATCATTGTTAGAGACCCTTCACATGTGCTGTTATTGAAATTCACTCTCTAACCGAAACCCTATTGCTAAATAACTTTTGGTCCAAATCCTATACTCATTGTTCTTCCGATACTTACCGACTATCTTCCTGATCCTACTGACTATCTCTGTTTGAGGGGATGTTCTCTTCTACATTCAATCATCCAAGGTACAAGTTCCTATGCCATTGTATATCAATTTATCTGAGATACCTGTGCAGAACGTAATTCAAGCTAAGTAATCCAATCAAGGACCCAATGACTTTCTGGACTTCAAATCTTACCTGGATTTCTGTTTTCATACTTATATTTCACCTATATATTCTTGTAAGTATTGCAGTTACCCAATACCATTATACATCCCGTAGAATGATTCCTAACCCAAATCGAACTGGTTATTAAGCTTAACCATACACTGTTCCCTCAATATAACATTACAGAAGAGCTGGAACAGAGTTGGTCTTACAATGCAGGGATGGAGGGGATCTTCCACCTACTTAGAACCTCAATGGTCCATGCAGAAATTATCCCTGGAAAACATGTAGGCAGGTATGAAGTACCTGAGAGAGCAAAGGTCATCTTCCATGGCAAACAGCCTGGTCAGGATGAAGGGTTGTGTCTGAATCAGCCTCTCTCTTCTTAATGTAGAGAAGATGGACCAAACCAAGCCTGTGTGGAGAGCTGTTCCTGGGTGACTATGGTTGATATACCATTCTAACTTGTAAAAATGTCACAGGAATTGGGGCAGCATCCATCTCATGGGACCCTTGGAAGCAACTGTTAGGGCAAAGTAGTTGCCAAGGCAGGGATCTCATTCAGTTCCTGAAAAAAGTGACCTCACCTCACTTCCTTTGTAGTGGAACTCTCTTAACTTGGGAACCAGGAAGCTAGGCCCCAGAGCCAGTGCCAGTCCCAGTTGGCACACTTGATTGGATTTACCAAGGACAGAGTCAGTCTTTATTGGTACCAACTGATGTGAGGATGGCCAAATGCCAGGAAAGCTATGAAGACAGGTGTTTCCTGAGAAAGCAGGTAGTTGTTCTGGCAAAGACACCAAATCTGAGAAAGTACAGGCCATTTCGGGGGAACATGGTATGGCCCACCAGTCAGAGGAAACTCCGGATAATCAAAGACCTACTTCTGGGAAGGAGGTGCTTTGTGGGTGTGGGTGTGAGTTTGTGGTTTTGTCTCATGTTCTGAGAATAGGTAGGGATGGTGGATTGTTTGTTTTTGAGTGGATTGTTTCTAGAAAGTCGTTTGACATGGGGAGGGTTTCTAAAAGTGTATCCCACTGTGTCCGTGGTTGTTGACATTTGAAAAGAGAATGCATCAATGGAAGTGCCCTGTCTAGTAGAAAGCTACCCAGCATTCATCCTGCGCAATTGATGAATGGACTGCCACTTGCCTTATGAATGGACAACACCTACTATCTTCCTAAGCTCCAGTTTTCTTCCTGAATTCTGGCCACTCTCCGGAATAGTCTCATGGTTTGGTGTCCAAGATATGTACCGCCTCCAAGCTTTGTTACATGGCCATGTACTGGATAGCTGAAGGCAATGGGAGCATCTCAGAAAACTCAGATATCAGTGTGACCAGTAAAGTCTCAGTGGAGAAACCCTGCTTTGGGCCTTTTGCTAACCTATTGTTCTCTTGCCCTGAATGTCAGGAATCTCTTTGCCTCAGGCAACCCCTTTGTAAATCCTGAAGAAAACAGTTTTCAAATGAAAATGAATGGGCATCACCTGTGGCTGTTTGCTTAATTGCTTAAAAAGGGATGTGTCTGAATCAGCCCCTTGGCCCTATGTGAGGCTGGGGCTTAGATTCTCGGCACCTGACGGATCTACAGAAAGATCCCATCTCTGAATCCAAAACCAAAATGGCCATAAGAGCAGTCAATGTGGATGAAGTCTCTTGCCTTCCTCTGTAAGTCCTGACTTCTATCAAGTGAGAATAGATATCATTTGGGTCAAATGAGTTTTTCAAAGCCCTGAAGAGGCTAATGCATAGGTGCTTGGATTTTCTCATGACTCCAATTCACACAAAGAATTTATACTCAACAATCAGTAACAGTCAAAATGGAGAAGCAGAGCAGTATTAAGGGCAGGCCTATTTGATCACTCCTGGTTCACAGGAAGGGTGTCCAGGCCACCCTGACTTTAGGCAATTGAGGGGTAAGTGAGCTTATTTTGGACACTGTCTTGGGCTGCATCCCTCATGAAAACCTGCAGCAAGAGGTTATGATGAGTGTCTCTATGGCAGAAGATGAGGGTCATGTGGGAGTGTTTTGGTTTCAATTGCGGTCATTTGTGTGGCAGTGGAATAGGCCACTAATGAGATTCGCCCTTCTAAACTGAGATCTAGCTCACTCCTTGGGAAAAATTGCCTGTGAGAGTTCTCCAGATCTTTTATTGAAATGAGCTTCCTCACCATTTAATGGTTCCTGAATGAATTGAAACCCACAGTGCTTCCAACTTCATCCTTGAAAAGTGGCTACATAAATACCATGAAATTTTTGCCATTCCAATGACCAGGTGGCACTGGAGAACCTTTGATGTCCTTTTGCTCATCATGAGTGTACCAGATAGTGCCTTGATTGTCTGGGTTTCATGAAAATGGTGTAGAACATAAATGCCAGTAACTTGTAGCCTACTGAATAGTGGTGTGTGTGCAGGTGGTGTGCAGGTGTGTGATAAAACATCTCTTGTGGGGCCATGTGGATCTGCCATTACTTCCAAAGGGCTTGAGACTGACATGGTGCATCCAGCAGAACCTTATATGTCTGAAACCTCTCCATGTAAAGGCATCTTTTTATATGGAGATTTTCAGGGCAATGTTCAGAATCAGGTTGCTATGATCAAGGGGGCAATCTATGTGGGATAGAATCCTGGTTGGTGAATTCTCCTGCAGACCCTGACCCACCATACATGACAGAACTCCCTCCAGCACTGGGTCTCAGTTGAACTCATTTTATTTAGTGAAATAAATACCAAACTCCCAGTGCAGCGGCAAGAAACACCATGAAAAGTGGAGGATGACCAAATGGCTTCACAGTCCACACGGGGAGACACTTAGCCTTCAGTGGCCACAGTTTACCTACAAAGTGTGAATTCAGCACTGCCACCTCATGTCTTTTGGAAAATAAGAAACCATGTTCTCCAGGTTACATAGATGCAGACACAGCTTTGATGCTTTCACTAGAAATGAAGCTAAAGCTCCTGACAAAAACATATATTTCAAGGATCTTCTAGCTTTCAGAGTCTGTGTTGAAATATCAGCTGTTATCCAGATTGCTTTACCCCTAAATGTAATCTGCTTCCTTTCAATTGTAGCTTTTAAAATTCTCTCTTTATTCTGTACGTTGGGTATCTTCATTATAATGCGTCTAGGTGTGGATCTCTTATGATTTTGCACATTCGGCGTCCTGTTGGCTTCTAGGACTTGGGAGTCTGTCTCATTCTTCAAGTCTGGGAAGTTTTCTCGTATTATTTCATTAAATACATTGCTCATTCTTTTGGTTTGGACCTCTATACCTTCCTGTATCCCAATGACTCTTAAGTTTGGTCTCTTTATGTTATCCCATATTTCTCGGATGTTCTGTTCATGGTTTCTTAACAGTCTTGCTGAGCTGTCTATGTTCTTTTCAAGTTGAAATACTTTGTCTTCATTGTCTGATGTTCTATCTTCTAAGTGTTCTTCTCTGATGGTAGTGTTCTCAATTGAGTTTTTAAGTTGTTTTATTGCTTCCTGCATTTCTAGGATTTCTGTTTGTCATTTTTTACAACTTCTATCTCCCTGTATAATTGATCTTTTGCTTCTTGGATTTGTTTGTGTAATTCATTGTCGAAGTGATCTTTCATTGTCTGATTTTGCTGTCTAATGTCTTCCTTGAGACTCCAGATTATCTGAAGCATGTATATCCTGAGTTTTTTATCTGACATTCCATCTGCTGCAGCTATTACCTCTTCTAAAGTTGTGTTGACCTGCATTGCTTGTGGTCCTTTTTTCTTTGTCTTTTCATACGGCTCGCGTTTCTTTCTGCTTGGTGAAACTGTTTTGATTTTGAAATTTTCCCCCTATATATTTATATTGCTCTTGTATATTTGAAAAGTCTTCCTTGCAGGGGCGGGGGTGGCTGTTGTGCTCTTCCAATTGGGGTGATCTATCTACCATGCTGATGGGCCGCTGGGCCTGTTCTCCTGATCGGTCGCAGGTCTGCCTACCCTGCAGGCGCGGGAAGTGGCTCTGCTAAGCCCCTCCTCTAATTGGTGTGACGTGTGTACCACACCCATGGACCCCTGGGGTGTTCTACCAGTCGGTCTCAGGTCTCCCTACCTTAGAGGCGCGGGCGGCGGCTCTGCTCTGCCCTTACTCCAATTGGGGTGACGTGACTACCACGCCGGCGGGTGGGTGGGCCTGTTCTGCCGTCGGTCACAGGTCTGCCTACCTTACGGGCATGGGCGATGGATCTGCTCTGCCCCTAGTCCAAATGGGGTGAAGTGTCTGCCGCGCTGGCAGGCCGCTGGGCCTCTTCTGCTGGTCGGGTGCAGATTTTTCTACCTTGAGGGCGCAGGTGGTGGCTCTGCTCTGCCGCTACTCCAATTGGGGTGTCGTGACTACGAAGCCGGCAGGTTGCTGGGCCTGTTCCGGGCACCATGGGCAAAGACTCTGCTCTGCCCCTACTCCTATTGGGGTTATGTGACTACCATGCCGGTGGGCCACTTGGATTGTACTAGGTGCTGGAGAAGGCTCTGCTCTGCAATTACTCCAATTGAGGTGACGTGACTACCATGCCTGCTGGTCGCTAAGCCTGTTCTGGGCACCTGTGGCGGCTCTGCTCTGCCTCTATTCCAATTGGGGTGAAGTGAGTATCATGCAGGTGTGTCGCTGGGCCTGTTCCAGGCATGGGCAGCGGCTCTGCTCTGCCCCTCTGGCTTGATGACAAAGTGAGAGAGACTCGGGTGTTTCTGACTCACTTTCTTTACCAGGAGACCAACTGTTTCTGTCACCGCTGGTATTAATGAAGTTATCTCCTCCGCTGCTTTCTGATGACATCAGATCTCTGCCATGTTGGTATCCCATGCAAAAGGCAGCATTTCGTTCCCTTTGCTGGGTGACCAAAGCAATGGGTGAGTCCTGACTTGCCCTCACAAGCCTCGTCTCAATCCTGTTGCCACTGCCTATGAAGGCTCGGTTGATATTTACCTCCACATTATTCAGCAAGACCCACACCGGGAAGCAGTTTCCACGGGTTCTTGAGCCCTGGGCCAGATCAGTTCAGGGAGGCCAAATTTGGCCGCTCTGGGCTCAGTGTATGTTCTAATAGGAGCAGGCTCCAAGACGCAGTTTCTGCGGGTTCTTTAGCACTGAGCCTGAGTAATTTGTCTGCGAAGCAAAGGTGAATGGAATCCTGAAATTACCTGTTCTATAGCTGAATGAGCTGCGATCAGTCGAAAACAGGGATGGTGACGTCAGCTCTTCAAGATGGTGGACGCTGGCTTCCTCTGTGGTCTGACCGGTATGGAGAACGGAATTGGACCACATCCATCCCCGTCTCAATCCCAGAATTCAGCACTGAGCACAGTAATTGCATAGCGGGCAGGAGCCCATAGAATCCGCACCACTGTATATTTGCGATGCTATCTCGTCTTTTCCCAGTGCGCGCCACACACTCTAGCTGCAGGGCAATTTGCTGAATAAGCAGCATGACCCTCCATGCGGAAAAATCACTCGCGTTTGAGCCCCCGTAGCTGATCCTCGTGAGATGGATATATGTCCACTAGGTTTTGGAGCACCCCAAATTTGCTGGAAATTCCTAACAAGATAGGTTTTAGCCGTTCTAACTCGTCATTTTCCAGCACAGTGACGCGGTACATGGGGGTAATGCACTCCATTCGCCGCCATCATGTGATCCCCCAAAGTTAGTTTTCAGTACAAGGAAAAAAATATGTATTTCAGTTGGAGGAATATTTCTGAGAATAATCTTGTGAAAAGTTGATTATAAATCCACATACATGAATATGAATGAATTTAGGGAGGGTATAAAAAGAAAAATATACTAAATATTGTGAAAAATCTGGAGAGTGAATATATATATATATATATATATATATATATATATATATATATATATATATATATATACACACACAGACACACACACACACACACAGACATTAAAAAGTAGCATTATGTATGTGAATTGAAATTCACCATGAAATATATATCATCCACAGATCCAAAAATATTCATTTTAATGTACATGGATTCATGTTGTTTAACTAAAAAGCTCACCCATATGTTGAATTTTCAGTTCCAACAGCGTTAAGTAGGAGTGATCTCTTCTCACAATTTGTATCTGCCAAGCCAGCCACCTCACCAAATGTACGACTGATACCAGGTAGAATTCTGTATGTGCTTATAAAAATACATGTGATGAATAGGCTACAGAGAAAGGGAGACAGTTATTCACATATTTGTTAACTTTGAAAACACATGGAGAATTATTTCAATTAAAATTCGCTAGATTTATAACACCTACAATTTATCATACGAAAGGCAAGTCAAATTATACACCATGCCTCCTGTGAACCTCTTGTATTTGTATTCTGTTTGGGTTATTATTCTCCATCAAATTAGGATAAGAAGTCAAAGTCTAGTAGGGTATGTGTTAGTGTCAGGGATTCAGTATTTCGAATGGAAAATTGGAAAATGTATCCAATGTGTATGCAAATATGTGCTACACAAAAATCTTCCCACTCTCATTCAGAATAATGCCTTGACATTACCTTCGCCCTACATAAGACACAATTAGAGGAGAACATTTAGAAAATCTGTGAATACATATGTGGAATGGAAAATGCTCAGAAGTTCACAAATTTGGAGTTGGTAGAGGAGTTTCCAAAAGTAAGGGACAGGGTAATCACTCCAAAAACATGAAGTTCTGCCAGCATAACATCTGACGAAACTGCCTGTGAGGTTGGGCAATGAAATATATGCTGTTGTCAGAAGCATTAGCTTCATATGTAGTGAGACCATCAAATCTGGTTCTGCATCTATGTGACCTGGATGACATGGTTTCTTATTTTCCAATAAACATGAGGCAGCAGTGCTGAATTTTCTATTTGTAGGTATACTGTGGCCACTGGATTCTAGGTGTCTCCCCGTGTGGAGTGTAAATTCATTTGGTCATCCTCCACTTTCGTGGTGTTTCTTGCTGCTGCACTGGGAGTTTGGTATTTGCTTCATTAAATACAAGGGTTCACCTGGGACACAGTGCTGAACTGAGTTCTGTCAAGTGTGGTGTGTCGAGTTCTGCAGGAGAATGCACCAACCAGGCTTCTATCCCACATAACTTGCCCTATTGACCATAGCATTCTGATTCTGAACATTGCCCTGAAACCTCTCCATATAACAATATGCTTTTACATATAAGGTTCTACTGACTGCAAAATGTCAGTCACAATCCATTTGGAAGCCAATGGCAGATCCACATGCCCCCACCACAGATGTTTTATCACACACCTGCCAACCACTGCTCTAGAACAACTACTCAGCAAGATCCAACTTACTGGAATCTCTGTTCTACACCATTTTCATAAAACCCAGTCAATCAAGGCACTGTCCTGTATACTCATGATGAGCAAGAGGACATCCAAATGTTCTCCAGTGCTACCCAGTCATGGGAATTTCAAAAATTTCATGATATTGATATAGCCAATTTTCAATGATGAAGTTGGAGGCACTGTGGATTTCAATTCACTCAGAAACCATTAAATGAAAACTCTGGAGAATTCTTACAGGCAAGGCTTCCAAAAGTGGCCAAAAGTCAGATTAAGCCAGGCCCATTGAGGTCTACAATGTATTGTCCATGTGTGTTTTGACTCTCAAATATGGCTGCCAGGTCTTTAAGAATAATATCATGTGTTATCCTGGCTGAGATTCCCTGTGCTCTGTGGAAAGTCAACTAGGGCCTAGATGTCACTTTCCAAGGGCAACTCTCATGCATGGCCATCTAAAATTCCAACACAATTCCTGGCAATAATTCTCTGAGATCAGTAAAAGAACTCAGTCTCTAAGGGGAATCACACCAGAGTGCAAGCCTAGGTGGACCCAGTGATCTCTTCCAACCGCCAGACAAATGTCCACAATTAAAACCAAAACACTCTCACATGGCCCTCATCTTCTTCCATATAGACACTCATTATATCCTCTGGCTGGAGGTTTCCATAAGGGACGCAGCCCACGACAGTGTCCAAAATAAGCTCCTTGCACCGCATTTGCCTAAAGTAAGGGTGGCCTGGACTCTCTTCCTGTGAACCAGGAGTGATCAAATAGGCCTACCTTTAATATTGCTTGGCTTCTCCAACTTGAGGCCTTCTAGCTTTGGGGTTTAGATTCTTTAAGTGAATTGGAGTCATGATAATCAAGCACCTATGGCCTAGCCTCTGCAGGGCTTTGAAGAACTCATTTGACCCAAAGAATCCCTATTCTCACTTGATGGATATCTGGAACCTACCAGAGGAAGGCAAGAGAGTTCATCAACAATATCTGATCTTTTTGCCATTTTGGTTTTGGATGCACGCATGGGATCTATCTTTAGATCCATCAGGTGATGAGAATCTAAGCCACAGCCTCACACAGGGCCAACAGGCTGATTCAGACATATCCCAATCCTAAGCAATTAAGCAAAGAGCCACAGGTGATGCCAATTCATTTCCATTTGAAAACTGTTTTCTTCAGGGTTCACAAAGTGGTGGCTTGAGGCAAAAAACTTCCTGACATTCAACAGAACAATAGTTAAGCAAAAGGACCAAAGCAGGGTTTCTCCACTGAGACTTTCCTGGTCAACAGATATCTGAGATTTCTGAGATGCTAGCCATTTCCTTCAGCTATCCAGTACATAGCCATGTCACAGATCTTGGAGGTGGTACAAATCTTGGACACAAAACCATGATACTATTCTGGAGAGTGGGCTGAATTGAGAGAGAAAACAGGAAATTAGGAAGCTTGTAGGTGTTGCCCATCCATAAGGCCAGCCAGAGTCCACTCATGAATTGGGCAGGATGAATGCTGGGATGCTTTCTACTAGACAGGACACATCCATCGATGCATTGTCTTTTCTAATGTCTACAACAATGGACTCAGTGGGATACACACACATAGAAACACTCACCTTGTCAAAGGACTTAATAGAAATATTCCACACCATGCCAAACAAACCGCCTTTCCTACCTATTCTCAGAAAATGATCCACTACCTGCTTTCTCAGGGAAAGCCCCTCTTCAGAGGTTTCCTGGCATTTGGCCATCCTCACATCTGTAGGTACCAAGAAAGACTGACTCTGTCCTTGGTAATTCCAAACATGTGAGACCACTGGGACTAGAACAGGGACTGTCTCTGGGTGCCTGGCTTCCTGGATCCCAAGTTCAGAGAGTTCCCTCACCAAGGAAGTGAGGTGAGATCACTTTCTTCAGGATCTGAATGATGTCACTGCCTTGGCAACCACTTTGTTGCTTCCAAAAGTACCATGAGGTGGAGGCTGCCCCGATTTTCATGTGACACTTTCTCCAGTTAGAATGTTATATCAACCATAAGCACCCGGGAACAGCTTCCACACAGGACTGGTTTGGTCCATGTTCTATACATTAAGAAGAGAGAGAATGATTCAGACACAACCCTTCATCCTGACCAGGATGATTGCCATGGAAGTTGACTTTTGCTTTCTGAGGTACTTCATAGCTGCCTTCATCTTCACCAGGGATTATTTCTGCATGAACATTTGAGTTTTTCAGCAGGTGAAGATCCCCTAGATTCCTGTAGTTTAATACCCACACTGTTCCTGCTCTCCTGCAAAGTTAGTGTATGGTTAGGGTTAATAATATTTTCGATTTGGGTTAGGAATCATTCTGCAGGATGAATAATGGGATTGGGAACCTGTGATATTTATAAGAATATATAGGTGAAATATATGTATAAAAACGGGAATCTAAGAAAGATTTGAAGCCCAGAAGGGCATTGGGCCCTTGGTTTGGATACTTAGTGTTGAATAATGTTCTGTACAATTGTCTCAGTTAAATCGAAATACAATGGCATAGGACCTTGTACCTTGGATGATTGAATGTAGAAGAGAACATCCAGTCAAAAAGGGATAGTTGGTAGGATTAGGAAGATAGTCAGTAGGTTTAGGAAGAAGAGTGAGTATATGATTTGGAAAAAAAAGCTTCTTTAGCAATAGGGTTTCGTTTAGAGAGTGAATGTAAATGTCAGCACATGTGAAGAGTAAGCCAAAATGATGAACTGGGGAAAATATGTAGGAAAGCAGGTGTCAATAGAGACATTACTAAATCAGGCAAAGTATAAAGTGAGGGATAGGATTAGACATTTTCAACAGGCTTGAGTTTGAATATATAATCATAGGAAAAAACAAATATGTCGTCATGAATGGGAATGACATTTGAGAGCATTAGACAACCTGGACATGGATGTTATTAGTTATCAACATTCACTTTCCTTTTAGGCTTTGGTACAATCATAAGTGTGATATTTTATTTTTTTGTTGTTCAGAATATTACTGTGATAAAATGTATATGTAGATCAGGTGACATGAGTATTTCTTTCACCATTTCTGGGAGCAATAATTTGAAGACGCATACATTAGTATTAGGGGCACAAAGAGGTGTAACCTCTGTCTATGAATATAGAGATAATGCATGAATAGACCATACTATGAATAAATAACATAACTGATTCCACTTTAAATAATGGATTGAATTGATATGTGAAAATATATAAGAAATCTTATATTGATATACAATCATTCATTCCAACCAGTTATATATCTAATGGTAATATTAGGATTATGATTTATGATGAATGGTGTTTGAGTTTTGCTTTATAAGTGATGATGTTAAACGAAAGTAATGTGTTTGGAAAGAAGTCTCATGAAAAGACCAGTCAAGAAACATGGAAGAATGCATGTGTTCTGAATCAGGAAGTGATTGATCGTGAAACAAATGCCTATAAATTTTCTAATTTGTGACTGAAATATATATCCTATGATGTGGATAAACTAAAGACATAGTAACGTACAAGTGTTGAATAAAAATGAAAGTCGAAATACACATCATGTCCCCTAGGAATCTACTTGCATTGATTTTAAACTGGCTAAGTAAATGTAGAAATAATAGGGTTTGTATGCACCATTCACTGAATTTAGTTTTCAGTACTAGGAAACAATATGTATTGCAGGTGGATGATTATTATGAGAATAATCTTGTGGAAAGTTGATTATAAATCCACAGATATGAATATGAATGAATTTAGGGAGTGTATAATAAGACACATATATTTCATATTTTGAAAAATCTGAAGAGTGTGTATATATATAAATATAATATATATATATATATATATATATATGTATATATATATATATATATATATATATATGTATATATATATATATAGAAACACGCACATGCACAGATATTAAAAAGTAGCAATACAGGAGATCCATTATTAAGGCAGGCATGGAGAAATCAAGTCTCTGATCTCTTCAGCTGCACGGGCATAGGAAGTCGTAAACTGTCTAAATGCTGTTTGCTCAGAATCACTAGGCAATGGTGACCTGTTGTGAATCTGGGGCGAACAGTCTGGGCCCCTCAGAACACACACAGAGCCCGGATTGGCTGCATTCAAGCTTAGATTCGTCTGGTTTTTGTGACTCAGCACTAACATTCCCGCTGAAATAACTGGTTGGGCTTTCTGAATTGACAGAGTTAAAAGACAACTGAGCTTTCATAGGCAGTGGCCACAGGATTGAAATGGGGCTTGGGAGAGATAGTCAGGACCCACCCATTGCATTGGTCACCCAGCAAAGGGAACGAACGGTCACCATTTTAATGTGATACCATCATGGCATAGAACTGACATTACAGGCGGAGGAGATAACTTCATTGAAACCAACGCGACAAGTGTGTAATCCCATTGCCATCTCTCTCAACACCACGGGGAAACCTCAAGGGCCCCTCCCAGGTCTCCCAGGAGCACGATAGCCAGACCTAGGGAAACAGGATTGGCTCGGGACTTGCGGCGTGGAATTCCCGGCTACCACTCCCACCAGTGCTGACAATTGAGGTCTCTTACACCACCTACCAGTGGCATGGCTCCCGGAAGACAAGAAAATTCGCTGGCGGTTCTCAGGACAAAGCTCTATAAACTTAGGGTCTGAGGGAGGCAAACAGGGAGAGTGTGCCCAGGCGTTCATTAAAACAGGGCTACCAGGAGCAGAGGCCTGGCGTGTAACCAGTATTGTGGTGAGCGTCAAAGGTGAGCGGGGCCTGGCTTGAGGAAGCACAAGAGAAGGCCCTAGGCACTCAGGATTGGAGACCCGCTGAGTCTGGGAGGAAGAGCTGCTGCACAGTGATTTGTTCCCACTTATTTAGAGGAGAAGCTTGGCCCAGTGCACACAGCTCCAACTACTGGAAGAGAAGTTAATTGAACTCTAGTACTGCATGTATTATTATTATTATATTATTTGTATGTTTTTCTTTTTCTTTCATTTTCATTTTTGTTGTTGTTCTTTAACTTTTTTAATGTTTTTTATGTTTTTAATTTTTTATTTCATTATTATTATTATTATTTTAAATATTAATTTTCATTTTTTAATTATCATTATTACTTAAAATTTTCTTTCTTTATTTTCTATTTTTTTCTTTTGTCTTTTCATTTCTTTTCAATTTTATTATACCCCCTTCCTTGAATTCTACCTGGCTACTCTCATTCTCTTTAGTGACTTCTTCCCTTCCCTTCTAATATCTTTCCTTCCAAGCATCAAATAAATTTATAAGAGTAAGCAGTAACTCAGTAGTCAAACAGAACAAGAAGTAACATGAGCAGCATAAAAAAGCAAGGAAGAAAAAAAGTACAAACAATGAAGGACAGCCTAAATATTCAAGAGCATCTGGAGTCATCAGAAAAATGGTCATATAAAGAACTCAAGGAATACCTTAGACAGATGTAATGGAACATTAAAGAGGATACGAGACAACAAAAACAAACAGTGAAAGAACGCATTGAAAATGAATTACATAACAGATAAAATAAGAAATTAAGCATCTTTATCAGGAGATCGAGATTATTAGAAAAATCAAACAATAATTCTAGAAATGAAGGAAATGATAAACCAAATTAAAAACTCAATTGAGAGTATCACTAACAGAGTGGAGCAAGTAGAAGACAGAATGTCAGATAATGAAGACAAAATATATCATCTTGAAAAAACTCTATCCAAGAAAGAAATGCTGTAAAAAATTATGAGAAAACATCCAAGAGATATGGGATAACATTAAAAAAACAAACTTATGAGTCATCCCGAAATAGGAAGGTACAGAGTTTCAAACCAAGGGAATGAGTAACCTGCTGAATGAAATAATTAGAGAAAACTTTCCAAAAATAAAAATGGAAACAGATAAACAAATTGTAGATGCTTACAGGACACTGAGCACACAAAATCACAGTAGACCAATGCCAAGACACATTGTTATGAAGATATCCAATATACAAAACAAAGAGAAAATATTAAAACCTACCAGAGAAAAGAGGCAGATTACAATCAGGGGTAAAACAAAAAGGTTAACAATGTTTTTTTTTTTATCACAGATGCTGGAAGTGAGAAGATCCTGGAACAACGTACTTCAAACACTGAAAGACAATGGATGCCAACCAAGAATTATGTATCCAGCAAAATTAAGCTTAATGTAAGACAACAAAATAAAAATATTTCATGATAAACAAAAGCTAAAAGAATTTGCAGCCAGAAAACCAGCATTGGAAAGCATCTTGAGCAAAACACTACACGAGGAAGAAATGAAAATCAACAATGTAAACCATCAGTGGGAAGTGCCTCAGTAATGACAGAGGGCGGGAAAAGCTAATCATGGAGAAACAAACTAATTTAAAAAAAAGATATAAGCAAACATGGGTGGCAGTACAAACCATATATTAATAGTAACTCTAAACGTTAATGGCTTAAACTCTCCAATAAAGTGACATAGGCTTGTAACTTGAATTTAAAAAAACAAATCCAACAATATGTTGCCTCCAGGGGACACATCTGAATGGAAAAGACATACACAAGCTGAAGGTGAAAGATTGGGAAAATTTATACCATGCACACAGTCCTCGTAACCAAGCAGGGGTGGCCATCCTCCTATAGAATAAAATCGACCTCAAGACTAATTTAATCAAAAGGGATAAGGAAGGACATTATATACTGTTAAAAGAAACCATTCACTGACAAGACATAACAATTATCAATATTCACGCAGCAAATAATGGTGCTGCGACGTTCATTAAACAAATTCTCCTCAAGTTCAAGAATCAAATAGACCACAGTACAATAATTATGGGTGACTTCAACTCACGTCTCTCACCATTGGACAGATCCTCCAAACAAAAGTTGAATAAAGAAACTATAGAACTCAATATCACAATCAATACCCTAGACTTAAGTGACATATATAAAATATATCAACCATCATCAAGTGGATATACTTTTTTCTCAGCAGCACATGGATCCTTCTCAAAAATAGACCATATGTTTTGCCATAGGGCAACCCTCAGTAAATATAAAGGGGAGGAGATAATACCATGAATTTTTTGTGATCATAATGGAATGAAACTGGAAACCAATGATAAAAGAAAAAAGAAAAAATCATACATTACATGCAAAATGAACAATATGTTACTGAATGATCAATGGGTTACAGAAGACATAAAGAAGGAAATCAAAAAATTCTTAGAGATAAATGAAAATACAGACACAACATATCAGATTCTATGGGACAAAATGAAAGAAGTTTTAAGAGGTAAATTCATCTCCTGGAGGTCATTCCTCAAAAAAAGAAAGAAAAAAAAAACAACAAATAAATGAGCTCACACTTTATCTCAAAGCCCTAGAAAAGGAAGAGCAAAACAACAGCAAATGTAGCAGAAGGCAAGAAATAATTAAAATCAGAGCGAAATTGAAACAAAAGAAACTATTGAAAAAATTAACAAAACTAAAAGTTGGTTCTTCAAAAAGATAAATAAGATCGACAGACCCTTAGCCATGCTAATGAAGAGAAGAAGAGAGAGAACTCAAATTACTAACATACGGGATGAAAAAGGCAATATCACAACAGATGCAACATAAATACAGAAGAAAATTAGAAATTATTTGGAAACCTGTATTCCAATAAAATAAAAAATAGTGAAGACATCGATAAATTTCTTAAGTCATATGATTTGCCCACACTGAGTCATAAGGGAACACACAATTTAAACAGACCAATATCAATGGATGAAGTAGAAGAAGCAATCAAAAGACTACCAACCAAGAAAAGCCCAGGACCGGATGGGTATAGAGCAGAGTTTTACAAAACCTTTAAAGAAGAATTAATACCATTACTTTTCAAGTTATTCAGGAAATAGAAAAACTGGGAGCTCTGCCAAATTCGTTCTATGAGGACAACATCACCCTGATTCTGAAACCAGACAAAGACACCTCAAAGAAAGAAAACTACAGACAAATATCTCTGATGAACCTAGATGCAAAAATCCTCATTAAAATTCTGGCGAATTGGATACAAAGGCACATCAAAAAAATTGTGCACCATGATCAACTAGGATTCATCCCTGGGATGCAAGGCTGGTTCAATATATGGAAGTTAATAAATGTTATTCACAACATAATTGGACTTAAAGATAAGAACCATATGATCATCTCGATAGACGCAGAAAAAACATTCAACAAAGTAGAGCATTCCTTTATGTTGAAAAGATTTTAAAAACTAGGGATAACAGGAACTTACCTCGACATTGTAAAAGCTATCTATGTTAAGCCTCAGGTTAGCATCATTCTGAATGGAGAAAAATTGAAGGCATTCCCTTTAAAATCTGGAACAAGACAGGGATGTCCTCTATCACCACTTCTATTCAATATAGTTCTCGAAAAACTGGCCAGAGCAATTAGAGAGATGAAAGACATTAAAGGCATAAAAATAGGAAAAGAAGAACTTAACTTATCACTATTTGCAGATGACATGATTCTATACATAGAAGACCCAAAAGGGTCTACAGAAAAAAAACTACTAGAACTCATAAATGAATGCAGCAATGTGGCAGGATAGAAAATCAACATGCATAAATCAAAGGCATTTCTGTATATTAGCGACAAAACTTCTGAAACAAAAATGAGTCAAAACACTGCATTCCCAATTTCCTCAAAATAATTAAATACTTGGGAATCAACCTAACAAAAGAGGTGAAAGATTTATATAATGCAAACTACAGAACCCTAAAAAGAGAAATAGAATAAGATCTTAGAAGATGGAAAAATATACCCCGTTCATGGATAGGAAGAACTAACATCATCAATATGGCTATATTACCAAAAGTTCTCTACAGGTTTAATGCAATGCCAATCAAAATCCCAAAGGAATTTTTTGTAGAAATAGATAAAGCAATTATGAAATTCAAATGGAAAAATAAAAGACCCAGAATAGCAAAAGCAATTCTAAGCAGGAAGTGTGAATCAGGCAGTATAGCAATACCAGATTTCAAACTATATTACAGAGCAATTATAATAAAAACAGCATGGTACTGGTACCAAAACAGGCGGGTGGACCAATGGTACAGAATGGAGGACACAGAGACTAATCCAAGGAGCTACAACTATCTTATATTTGATAAAAGAGCTAATGGCCTGCAATGGAGGAAGGATGGCATCTTCATCAAATGGTGTTGGGTAAACTGGAAATCCATATGCAACAAAATGAAACTGAATCCCCTCCTCTCGCCCTGCACAAAAGTTAACTCAAAGTGGATCAAGGAGCTAGAATCAAATCAGAGTCTCTGCGTCTGATAGAAGAAAAAGTTGGCTCAGATCTACATATTGTGTGGTCAGGCTCCAAATTCCTTAATAGGACACCCATAGAACAAGAGTTAATAACAAGAATCAAGAAATGGGACTTACTTAAACTGAATTTTTTTTTCTCAGAAAGAGAAACAATAAGAGAGGTAAATATGGAGCCTACATCATGGGAACAAATTTTTAGTCCTCACCCTTCACATGGAGTCCTAATATCTAGAGTATACAAAGTATACAAAGAACTCAGAAAATTAGACAATAATATAACCAATAACCCAATGGGCCAAGGACCTGAACAGAAACTTCTCAGAGGAGGACATAGAATCAATTAACAAGTACATGAAAAAATGCTCTCCATTTCTAGCAGTAAGAGAAATGCAAATAAAAACCACCCTAAAATACCATCTCAATCCAGTGAGATTGGCAGCCATAATGAAGTCAAACAACAACAAGTGCTGGCGAGGATGTGAGGAAAAGGGTACTCTTGTACATTGCTCGTGGGACTGAAACTGGTGCAGCCAATTTGGAAAGGAGTATGGAGACTCCTGTGAAAGCTTGGAATGGAAGCACCATTTGACCCAGCTATTGCCCTTCTTGGACTATTCCCTGAAGACCTTAAAAGAGCGTACTACAGTGATACTGCCACATCGATTTTCATAGCAGCACAATTCACAATTGCTACACTGTGGAACCAACCCAGATGCCCTTCAATAGATGAATGGATAAAAAAAAAGTGACCTTTGTATACTATGGAGGATTACGCAGCACTAAAATATGACAAAATCATGGAATTTGCAGGGAAATGCATGGCAATAGAGAAGATTATGCTTAGTGAAGCTAGCCAATCCCTAAAAAACAAATACCAAATATCTTCTTTGATATAATGAGAGCAACTAAGAACAGAGCAGGGAGGAAGAGCATGAAGAAAAGATTAACATTAAGCAGAAACATGAGGTGGGAGGGAAAGGGAGAGAAGAGGGAAATTGCATGGTAATGGAGAGAGACCCTTATTGTTACACAAAATTACATATAAGAGGTTGTGGGAAAATAAACAACGGGAGAAATGAATTAGAGTAGGTATGGTAGAGAGAAAAGATGGGAAGAGAAGGGAGGGGGTATAGTAGAGTATAGGAAAGGTAGCAGAATACAACATTAACTAATAGGGCATTATGTAAAAATATGGATGTGTAACTGATGTGATTTTGCAATCTGTATTTGGAGTAAAAATGGGAGTTCATAACCCACTTGAATCTGATGTATGAAATATGATATGTCAAGAGCTTTGTAATGTTTTGAGCAACCAATAAAAAAAGTAGTGATATATATGCCAATAGAAATTTATCATGAAATATATATAATCAACAGATTGAAAAATATTAATTTTACTGAACATGAAATTATGAATAATGTTATTCAACTAGGAAGCTCACCCATAGGTTGAATTTTCAGTTCCAACAGCGTTTAGGAGGAGTGATCTCTTCTCTCAATTTGCATCTGCAAATTCAGCCACCTCACAAGTGTATACGAGTGATATCAGGTAGGATTCTATATGTGCATATAAAAATACATGTGCTGAATAGGCTACAGAGAAAGGGAGACAGGGATTCATATATTTGTTAATTTTAAAAACACTGTAGAACTATTTCAACAAAAAATTGACTAGATTTATAACTCCTACAAAATATAATGCAAAAGGCAATTCCAACTATACACCATGCCTCCTCTGAACTGCTTGTATTTCTATTCTTTTTGGGTTATTTTTCACCATCATATTAGGATCATAATTCAGAGTCTAGTAGGGTATGGGTTAGTGTCAGGGATTCAGTATTTCAAAATAAAAATTGAAAAATGAATCCAGTGTGTGTGTAAATATGTGCTACACAAAAATCTTCCCACTCACATCCAGAACAATGCCTTGACATTACCTTCACCCAAGTAAGACACAATTATAGTAGAAAAGTGTGAAAATCTATGAATACATATATTTAATGGAATATGCTCGGGAGTTCACAACCTTGGAGGAGGTAGAGGCGTTTCCAAAAGTAAAGGACAGGGTAAACACTCCACAAACAAAGAGCTCTGCTGGCCTAAGACTTCTTGGAATACGGCTTCTGATGTTGGGCACTTGAAATATATGTTGTTGTCATGAGCTTTGGCTTCCTTTGTCGTGAGACCATAAAAGCTGGGTCTGCATCTATGTGACCTGGAAGACATGATTTCTTATATTTCAATGAACATGAGGCAGCAGTGCTCAATTTTCTCTTTGTAGGTAAACTGTGTCCACTGGAGGCTAAGTGTCTCCCGGTGGGGACAGTGAAGACATTTGATCATCCTCCAATTTTCGTGGTGTTTCTTGCTGCTACACTGGGAATTTGGTTCTTGCTTCACACAATATAAGAAGTTCATCTGGGATACAGTGCTGGAGGGTGTTCTGTCACGTGGGGTGGGTTAGCATCTGCAGGAGAATGTACCAACCAGGCTTCTATCCCACATAGCTTGTCCCAATAACCATAGCAACCTGATTATGAACATTGCCCTGAAACCTCTCCATATAACAAGATGCCTTTACATACAAGGGAATGGGGGCTGCGCCATATCAGTCACAAGCCATTTGTAAGCCGATAGCCGATCCACATGGCCCCACCATGATGTTTCATCACACACCTGCCCACCACTGCTCTAGGCCCACTACTCAGCAGGCTCCAAATTCCTGTCATCTCGTATTCTACACCATTTTCATGAAACCCAGTCAAACAAGGCACTTTCTGGTATACACATGATCAGCAACAGGACATCCAACATTTCTGCAGTGCCACCTGGTCATGGGAATTTCCAAAATTTTATGGTATTTATCTAGCAAGTTTTCAAGGATGAAGTTAGAGGCACTGTGGGTTTCAATTCATTCAGGAACCGTTAAGTGTTGAGAAAGCTCATTTCAATGAATGCTCTGGAGAACTCTAAAGTCAAGGCTTCTCAAAGAGTTGCCAACAGGTCACATGAAGCCAGGCCAATTGACGTCTACAATGTGAGGTCCATGTGTGTTTTGACTCTCAACTATGGCTACCAAGTCTTTCAGAATAAAATCATGTGATATTCTGGCTGAGATTCCCAGGCCTCTGTGGAAAGCCACCCTGGGCCTAGATCTCAGTTTCCAAGAGTGAGTCTCATGCGTGGCCTCCTAAAATCCCAACACAATTCATGGCAATACTTCTCTGAGGTCAGTTCCAGAACTCAGTCTCTAAGGGTAAATCATACCAGAGTTCAAGCCCAGGTGGACCCAGTCATCCCTTTCAACTGCCACAAAAATGACCAAAATTAAAATGAAATCACTCCCACAGGGCCATAATCTTCTTCCTTGTAGACACTCATCATAACCTCTAACTGGAGGTTTCAATGAGCACAAGGTAGTGTCCAAAATAAGCTCACTTGCCCCTCATTTGCCTAAAAACATGGTGGCCTGAACACTATTCCTGTGAACCAGGAGTGATCAAATATTGCTGCTGTTAAAGTGTTCCGCTTCTCCAATTTGAGGCCTACTGGCTGAAGCCTATAAATTCTTGATGTGATTTGGAGTCATGAGAAAACCCAAGCACATATGGGCTAGCCTCTGCAGGGATTTCAAAGACTCATTTGACCCAAAGGATCCCTATTCTCACTTGATGGAGGTCAGGAACATAAAACAAGAAGGCAAAAATATTCATCCACAATGACTTCTCTTTTTGTCATTTTTGTTTTGAAATCACATGGGATCTTTCTTTAGATCCATCAGGTGCTGAGATTCTAAGCCACAACCTCATCCAAGGACAAGAGGCTGAATCAGACACATTCCATTCCAAAGCAATTAAGCAAAGAGCCACAGGTGATGTCCATTCATTTCCATATGAAAACAGTCTTCTTAAGGCTACACAACAGGGTGGCCTGAGGCAAAGACTTTCCTGACATTCAGGGTAATAGAAACAGAAGTAAGCAAATGGCCCAAAGAAGGGTTTCTCCACTGAGACTTTACTGGTCACACTGATATCTGATTTTTCTGAGATGCTCCCATTCCCTTAAGCTATCCAGTACATGGCCATGTCACAGAGCCTTGTGGTGTTACATATCTGGGACTCAAAACCATGAGCCTATTCTGGAGAGTGGCTGGAAAACACGAAGAAAACAGGAACTTAAGAAGATAGTAGATGTTGCCCATCCATAAGGCAAGCTGCAGTCCATTCATCAATTGGGCAGTAAGAATGCGGGGAAGCTTTCAACTAGAGACAACACATCCATTGATGCATTGTCTTTTCTAATGTCTACAACAACGGATACAGTGGAATACACAGACATAGAAACACTCACCATGTCAAACGACTTACTAGAAATAGTCCACTCCAAACCAAACAAACCACCTTTCCTAGCTATTCTCAGAACATCAGAAAAAAACACAAACTCACACCTACAATGGCAAAGGCAATTCTTTCCCCCAAGTAGGTCTGTGATTATCTGGAGTGTCTTCTGACTGGTGGGCCATATTATGTTCCCCAAAAATGTCCTGTCCTGTTTCAGTTCTGGTCTCCTTGGCCAATTCTGTGAAGTTGTCAGGAGCCAGTGGTTCGCCACTACCTACTTTCTCAGGAAAGGCCCCTCTTCAGAGCTCTGCTGGAATTTGGCCATCCTCACATCAGTAGGTACCAAGAAAGACTGACTATGTCTTTGGGAAAAGCAAACAAGTTAGGCCACTGGACTCGGAGTGAGACTGACTCTGGGTGCCTGGCTTCCTGGATCCCAAGTTCAGAGAATTACATCACCAAGGAAGTGAAGTGAGGTCACTTCTTTCAGGAACTGAATATGGTCACTGCCTCGGTAACCACTTTGTCCTAACAGTTGCTTCCAAGGTTCCCATGAGATGGAGGCTGCCCCAACATCCTGTGACACATTCAGAAGTTAGAATGGTATATCAACCATAGGCACCCGGGAACAGCTCTCCACACAGGCCTGGATTGGTCCATCTTCTCTACTTTAAGAAGACAGAGGCTGATTCAGACACATCAATTCACCCTGACCAGGTTGTTTGCCATGGAGGATGACTATTGCTCTCTCAGGTCCTACATAGCTGCCTACATATTCTCCAAGGATCATTTCTCCATGGATCTTTTAGGTTCTCAGCAGGTGGAAGATCATCTACATTCCTATATTGTAAGACCCACTCTGTCCCTGCTCTTCTGTACCTTATATTGAAGGAACAGTGTATAGTTAAGGTTAATAATAGGTTTGATTTGGGTTACGAATCATTCTGCGGGATGAATAATGGCATTGGCAACCTGTGATATTTATAAGAGTATATATGTGAAATATAACTATGAAAGCAGAAATCTAGGTAAGATTTGAAGTCCAGAAGGGCACTGGGGACTTGAGTGGGATACTTAGCTTTGAGTTATGTGCTGCACAGATGTCTCAAATAAATCAATATACACTGGCATCGGACCTTGTACTTTGGATGATTGAATGTTGAAAGGAACATCCAGTCAAAAAGCGATAGTCGGTAGGATTAGGAAGGTAGTCTGTAGGTTTAGAAAGAAGAGTGAGTATAGGATTTGGACCAAAAGTTCTTTAGCAATAGGGTTTCGGGTAGAGAGTGTATGTAAATGTCAGTACATGTGAAGAGTCAGTCACAATGATGAACTGGGGAAATCATGTAGGAAAGCAGATATCAATAGAGACATTAGGAAATCAAGCAAAGTATAAATTGTGTGATAGGGTTAGACATTTTCAACAGGTTTGAGGTTGAATAGATAATCTTAGGAAGAAACAAATATGTAGTCACCAATAGGATTGATATTTGAGAGCATTAGGCAACCTGGACATGGATGTTTTTAGTAATCCATGCTCACTTTCTATTTAGGCTTTGGTACAATTATAAGTGTGACCTTTGCTTTTGGTGTCCAGAATATTTCTGTGATAAAATGTGTATGTAGATCAGGTGACATGAGTATTTCTTCCACCATTTCTTGGAGCAATATTTTGAAGACTTATAAATTAGTATGGTCGTACAAAGATGTGTACCCTGTTTCTATGAATATACACATAATGCATGAATAGACCATACTGTGAATAAATAATATAACTGGATCCACTTTAAATAATGGATTGAATAGATATCTGAAAATATATAAGAAATGTTATATTAATATACAATCATTCATTCCAACCAGTTATATATCTAATGATCATCTTAGGGTTATGGTTTATCATGAAGGGTTTGTGAGTTTTGTTTCAAAATTGATTATGGAAATCGAAAAAAATGTATTTGGAAAAAAAGTCTCATGAGTAGACCACTGAAGAAACGTAGAGAAATTTATGTGTTCTGGCGCAGGAAGTGATTGAAAGTGAAACAAATGCCTATAAATTTGTTAACTAGTGAATAAAATATATATTCTATGATGTACATAAACTGAAGGAATAGTAATGTACCAGTGTGGAATAAAAATTAACGTCAAAATACACATCATGTTCCATAGTAACCTACATGCATTGATGTTTAACTGGGTCAGTTAAACAGTTAGACATATTAGGATTTGTATGCACCTTTCACTGAAGTTAGTTTTCAGTACAAGGAAACAAATATGTATTTCGGGTGGATGAATATTTCTAAGAATAATCTTGTGAAAAGTTGATTATTAATCCACATACATGAACATGAATGAATTTAGGGATTGTATATAAGACACATATATTTCATATTTTTAAAAATCTGGAGAATATATATATATATATATATATATATATATATATATATATATATATATATATATATATACACACACACACACACACACACACACACACACACACACACACCCACGAACAGAGACATTAATAAGTAGCAATATATATGCCAATCGAAATTCATCATGAAATATATATCATAAAGATGCAAAAACATTCATTTTACTGAACATGGGTTTATGTATAATGTTGTTCTACTGGGAAGCTCACCCATAGGTTGAATTTTCAGTTCCAACAGGGTTTAGGAGGAGTGGTCACTTCTCACACTTTGTATCTGCTAAGTCATGTAACTCACAAGAATGTACGTGTGATATCACGCAGGATTCTATTTGTGCATATAAAAATACATGTGCTGAATAGGCTCCAGAGAATGGGAGACAGTAATTCACATATTTGTTAACTTTGAAAACACATGGAGAACTATTTCAATTAAAAATTGACTAAATTTATAACACCTACGCTTTATCATGCAAATGGCAAGTCGAACTCTGAACTGCATGTACTTATGTACTGTTTGGGTTATTTTTCTCCATCATATTAGGATTAGTAGTCAGAGTCTAGTAGAAAATGGGTTAGTGTCAGGGATTCAGAATTTCGAATGGAAAATAGGAAAATTAATCCAATGTGTATGCAAATATGTGCTACAACAAATCTTCCCAGTCTCATCCAGAACCATGCCTTGACATTACCTTCGCCCCAAGTAAGACACAATTAGAGGAGAAGAGTTACAAAATCTGTGATTACATTTTTGGAATGGAAAATGCTCAAGAGTGCACAAACTTGGAGGTGGAATAGGAGTTTCCAAAAATAAGGACAGGGTACACACTCCACAAACATGGAGCTCTGCTTGCCTAAAACTTTTTGAGAAACTGCCACTGAGGTTGGGCACTGAAATATAGGTTGTTGTCACGAGTTAAGCTTCCTTTGTAGTGAGACCCTCAAAGCTGGGTCTGCATCTATGTGACCAGGAGGACAAAGTTTCTTATTTTACAATGAACACGAGGCAGCAGTGCTGAATTCTCTCTTTGTAGGTAAACTGTGGCCACTGGGGCTTAGTGTCTCCAAGTGTGGACTGTGAAGCCATATGGTCATCCTCCATTTCGTGGTGTTTCTTCCTGCTGCACTGGGAGTTTGGTATTTGCTTCACGAAATACAAGGAGTTCAACTGCGACAAAGTGCAAGAGGGAGTTCTGTCACGTGTGGTGGGTCAGGGTCTGCAGGATGATACAAGAACCAGGCTTCTATCCCACATAGCTTGACCCATTGACCATAGCAACCTGATTCTGAACAATATCCTGAAATCGCTCCATATAACAAGTTGCCTTTACACAGAAGGTTCTGCTGGCTGTGCCATGTCAGTCACAAGCCATTTGGAAGCCAATGGCAGATCCACATGGCCCCACCACAGATGTTTTATCACATACCTGCCCAACACTGCTCTAGGCCCACTACTCAACAGAGTCCAACTTACTGACATCTCTGTTCTACACCATTTACATGAAACCCAGTAAAACAAGACACTGAAATATTCATGACCAGCAACAGGTCATCCAAAGGTTCTCCAGTGCCACCTGGTGATGGGAATTTCAAAAATTTCATGGCATTTATCTAGCCATTTTTCAAGAATGAAGTTGGAGGCACTGTGAGTTTCAATTCATTCAGGAACCATTAAATGGTTAGGAAGCTCATTTCAATGAAAGCTCTTGAGAACACTCACAGGTAAGGCTTCCCAAAGAATGGTGAAAAGATCACATGATGTTTAGCTCATTTAGCTCTACAATGTGAGGTCCATATGAGTTTTGACTCTCAACGATGGGTGCCAAGTCTTTCAGAATAAAATCATGTGGTATCCTGGCTGAGAGGCCCAGTGCTCTGTGGAAAGCCACCCTGGGCCTAGAACTCAGTTTCCAAGGGCGACACTCATGCCTGGCTTCCTAAAATCTCAACACTATTCATGGCAATACTTCTCTGAGTTCAGTTGCAGAACTCAGTCTCTAAGGAAATCACACCAGAGTTCAAGCACATGTGGACCAAGTCATCTCTTCTAACCGCCACCCAAATGACCACAATTTAAACCAAAACACTCCAACGTGGCGCTCATCTTCTTCCATATAGACACACATAATAACCTGTGGCTAGAGTTTTCCATGAGGGGCACAGCTCAAGTCCGTGTCCAAAATAAGCTCTCTTGCACCTAAATTGCCTAATTCAGGGTGGCATGGACACCCTTCTTGTGAACCAGGAGAGATCAAATAGGCCTCCCATTAATACTGCTCCACTTCTTCAATTTGAGGTCAACTGACTGTGGGGTTTGGATTCTTTATGTAAATTGGAGTCTTGAGAAAACCCAAGCAACCATGGGCTAGCCTCTGCAGGGCTTTGAAGATCTCATTTGACCCAAAGGATCCCTATTCTGACTTGATGGAGTTCAGGAAAGTTACAGAGGAAGGCGAGAGACTTCATCCACAAGGACTGCTCTGTGGCCATTTTGGTCTTGGATGTACACATGGGATCTTTCTTTATATCCATCAGAAGGTGAGAATCTAAGCCACAGCCTCACACAGGGCAAATAGGCTGATTCAGACACATCCTCTCCAAAGCAATTAAGCAAAGAACCACAGGTAATACCCATTCATTTCCATTTGAAAACTGTTTTCTTCAGGCTTCACAAAGTGGTGGCCTGAGGAAAAGACCTTCCTGACATTCAGGGCAACAGAAGATTAGGTAATCAAAAGGCCCCAAGCAGGGTTTCTCCACTGAGACTTTACTGGTAACACTGATATCTGAGTTTTCTGAGATGCTCGCCATTCCCTTTAGCTATCTAGTACATGGTCATTTCACAGAGCTTCGTGGTTGTACATATCTTAAACACAAAACCATGAGCCTATTCTGGAGAGTGGCCAGAATTCAGGAAGAAAACAGGATCTTAGAAAGATAGTAAGTGTTGCCCATCAATAAGGCAAGCTGCAGTCCATTAATAAATTGGGAAGGATGAATGCTGGGAAGCTTTCTAGCTGACAGGACATATTCATTGATCCATTCTCTCTTCTAATGTCTACAACCACGGGCACAGTGGGATACACTGACATAGAAACACTCGCGTTGTCAAACGACTTACTAGAAACCGTTCACTCCAAAAAGAAACAAACCTTCTTTCATACCTATTCTCAGAACATGAGACAAAACCACAAACTCACACCCACATCACAAAGGCACCTCCTTCCCCCATGTAGGTCTGTGACTATCCGGAGAGTCCTCTGACTGGTGGGCCATACTATGTTCCAGGAAATGGCCTGTTCTTTCTCAAATCTGGTCTTTTTGGCCAACTCTGTGAAGTTTTTAGGATCCAGTGGTGAGCCAATGCCTGCTTTCTCAGGAAAGCCCCCTCTTCATAGCTTTTCTTGCATTTGGCCATCCTCACATCAGTAGGTCCCAAGAAAGACTGAGTCTGTCCTTGGTAAATCAAAATAAGTTTGACAACTGGGACTGGGACTGGGACTGGCTCTGGGTGCCAGGCTTCCTGGATTCCAAGTTCAGAGAGTTACATCACCATAGAAGTTAGGTGAGGTCACTTTCTTTAGGAACTGAATGAGGTCACTGCCTTGACAACAACTTTGTCCTAACAGTTGCTTCCAAGGTTCCCATGAGAAGGAGGCTGCCCCTACTTTCTGTGACACTTTCACAAGTTAGAATGGTATGTCACCCATTGGCACGCAGGAGCAGCTCTCAACACATCCCTGCTTTGGTCCATCTTCTCTACATTAAGAAGAGAGTGGCTGATTCAGACACATCCCTTCATCATGAGCAGGTTGTTTGCCATGGAAGACTTTTGCTCTCTCAGGTCCTTCATAGTTGACTACATCTTCTCCAGGGATCATTTCTTCAAGGACCTTTGAGGTTCTCAGCAGGTGGAAGATCCTCTATATTCCTGTATTTTAAGACCAACTCTGTCCCCGCTCTTCTGTAAAATTAGATTGAGAGAACAGTGTATGGTTAGGGTTAATAACAGGTTCAATTTGGGTGAGAAAAGAAACTACATGGTTGAGCAAACAGGGTCCTACAATTAACAATAATATGAGAATTATTAATGGACCAGCCTGGGTGGATAAAAGTGTAGTTAACAAGGTGGACTATGTGAACCAAGACTCAAACCTCCCTTTGGGGGCCTCTGTCTTTCTTTGACACTCTTCAAGTAATTTTCTTAATTTACTCATAGATTCTTTTACAACTCCAGTATTGTCGGCATAAAAAACATCATTCTTTCCTCAATGCAAGCAAAAAGGCACCCTTCTCTCATGAAGAGGAGGTCCAACACTCGCCTGCTCTGTAAACAACTTCAGAGAGAGAGAGGTTAAAATTCCTGTAAAGCTGTGATGTCGGTTTTTAATGTCTTTAAGCTTTGGTCTATTTCTGCTTCTAATTGTGTCTTTGTTGTGTCTCATGGACTAGGGCAGTTGTTCCTGTGCCCACCCCTTCAGCAACTATTATTCCTAATAGGATGGCTAAAGTGAGGGATACAGGTTCCCGGTGGAACCGGGTTGTATGCCCCCCCATTTGATCTTTAAATGAACCTGCGTCCTGATAGAGCACTCTGGAAAACATCTGCATCATTACATAATTAATCGCAACTATTGACCACTTTATGAAAACATAAATAATGTTAAAGTGTATAGAATTATACTGTTGTAGAGACGGACAAGGAAAGGCACCTAAGATAGCACCAAAGACAGGAAAGAAGTTTTATTTGTTTGCATCCGTATTGAGAGGGCATTGCTTCTGTTGTAATCAATTAATCCCCTGAACCCCAAGTTTTGGTAGTTTTAGTATTTGTATCCAACATGTAAGGGAAGGGGCTCAGAAGTTCACAGTCTGCAGAAATTCACACAAATCAGTTTTTGTTTCTGTTTTTTTTCCTCTGTTCTGTGCACGTTAACTTTTCAATTACACCTTGGAATGGGAGAGCTTTTTTGTCTCTTTTTTTTCCTCCTTGCCAGCTGTCACCATGGAGCCCAGTTGGTAACTTTTTTATCTTAGAAATGTAGCAATCTCTCTGAAGCCCCAGCTCAAGGCCAGAGTCCTTGTTCACATATTTTGTGAAAAACTGGTAAGGCGATGTCTAGCTTAGGGGTGGTGATTTTTCCAGCCAGTGGCCAAGTAGAACAGGGCAACATGAAGAGTGGAAGTTTATCTCCATTGAACTTTTTCGGAGGGACTCTTTTGCTGAAAGCCCTAAAGTAAGCCTTGGTAAAGACTTCTGGAGAAGGTCATTTAAGACATTTCTGTGGACCTGGTACAGAGGGGGATGACAGGGAAGGCGATGCTGAGAGCAGCTCCGTGGATCTGAGAATGAGGAAGGAGAGATGCCAAAGAATAATGGGAAAGGGGTTTGGGATTTTCCTAGAACAAAAACTTGAGCAGTAGAACAGGTAGAGCAGAGGGGAAGACGGGAGTGAGTATTCCAAAAAGCCTGTGAGGGACTTTAAATTCTTAGAAACCTGTTTTCAGTGATGACAAATCAACTTTAAAGGTCATTTTCATTACATCTTGGATAGGGGTCTGAGGGCTCTTCTCAGCTGGTTTGAGCTTTCGCTAAGCTTGCTAGAGGACTTGGTGGGACCTAGTGCAGACACTGACAGGAAAAGAGAGGAGTGGGTGGAGGGGTACCTTGGTACCTGCTTCCTCAGCAAGGGGGCAATGTTCTGAGATCCAGCGGAGGTTTGGGTTTTTGATCTAGTAATTGGAGGGGAGAAATCAGGTTGCTGAGGTGGGAGTGAAAGCAGAGAGTCTAGAGCAGAAGGCTGAGGGTGAGGAACTATTGGGGAAGCATAGTACAGGATGTGAGCGAAGGAGGAAAAAGGATTCCACATAGGGGAATTTCCCCCTTTTGAGCACTTGCCGAAGTTAAAAATGTCATGCAGAATTTGAGGATCTAGAGAACCCTCTGGGGGCCATAGTTTTTGGTTGTCTAAATGGTAATATGGCCAATGCTGTGTACTGAATTTGATGAGGAGTTTGGGTTCCACCAGGCAGCCCCTCTATGCTCACATCCCCATGACTTACACAAGAAGTTGGCTTTTCCCCCACACAGCGATGGCTGTTTGTCGCTTTGATAGTCTGCCGGGCATACATAGTAATATAGGCTAGCCAACCTGCATCTGGCTCGCGTGTCCCTGCATCCATAATGTTTGTTTCAATTATCTCTGGTACGGAAGGGATTTAATGGAATTTTAGTGAGATCCTCTTCATCAGGCATGTCTCAATAGGAAAGACCTATACCGAGCTGAAAAATGTCTGGGTGGAGAGATAGTCACCAGGTCCCTAAGGGGGCCGTTAAGGTCTCTTTAATGGTTCTATTTATTCTTTCTACCTGTCCTGAGTTCTGGGGTATATAAGCATAATGTAACTTCCAATTAATCCACAGGGTCCTGGTTAACACCTGACTTACCTGGGCCATGAAAACCAGTCCATTATCAGTCCATTAGGCAGATCGTATCTTGGAAAAATATCTTTCAGGATCTTCTTGAAAACCATTTGCGCCGTTTTTTTTTTTTTTTTTTTTTTTTTTTTTTGTGTGTGTGTGTGTGTGTAAGGCTTCAATCCATCCTGAAAATGTATCTACAAAGACTAGGAGATATTTAAATCCATACCTTGCTGGCTTAATTTTAGTAATGTCCACTTCCCAGAATTGTCCTGGTCTGGTTCCTCATAGGTGCTTTCCTCTAGGAAACCTGGAAGGGTAAGCATTACCCAATTGACGGACCCGACAGGCTTTTGTTACCCGTTCAGTTATTTCCTTTCACTGTGAGTTGGTTAGTGGAAAACTCTGTTCTTAATCTTACAGTAATGCCTGCAGTTTCTTTGAACCAAGGTGAGTGAGTTGATGTACATTTTTAACGTAGTGTAGGGCTTGCTCTAATTGCAGGCTGAGCTCAGTGAAGTTGAGGCGTTCAGTGTCAGTGTCCTTAGATGTTATCAAAAACTTCCTGGTCCTCAGGGTTTCATTGGAATTGGGCATCTTCCTTTAACAGCGGGTATAATGGAGCAGCTAAGGACGCAAACCCAGGCATCCATAACCTGCAAAAGCCAGCAGTCCCAAGAAATTCTCTGAGTTGTCTGCTGTAAGATGGGCGTGGTATCTACATAATGGGTTGTTTTCTGGGCTCAGTGAGCCATCGTTTACTGCCCCTAAGGGAATAGCCCAGGAAGATTACTTCATGCTAGCAAATTTGGGCCTTTTTGGTCGAAACTCTATACCCCAGTTGAGCAAGCTCATATAATAGTGCTTGGGTCCCAGACTCACAGTTTTCCTTGGTATTGGCTGCCAGTAGCAGGACATCCACGTATTGAAGCTGGGTAAATTCAGGGTGCGTAGTTCTGAAGTTGTTGAGATCTCTGTGGAGGGCTTCATCAAAGAGAGTGGGGGAGTTTTTGAACCCCTGTGGGAGTCTAGTCCAAGTTAGTTGACCAGACGTTTTGGTTTCTGGGTCTACCCACCCGAAAGCAAACAGCAACTGACTATCTTTATGCAGAGGCAAGCAAAGGAAAGCATCTTTTAAGTTCAGAACAGTATATAATTTCCCCTCAGGGTTCAGAGTGCTAAGCAGATTGTACCGATTAGGTACCGTGGGGTGAATGTCCTGCCCTCTTTTGTTGATCTCTCTTAGCTCTTTAATGGGGCGATAGTTCCCGGTCCCTGGCTTTTTTTTTCTAGTAGCAGGGGAGTGTTCCAGGCCGATTGACAGGGCCTTAGGACCCCTAATGCCAGATATTTCTGAATATGGGGCCTTATCCCACCTTTAGTTTTTTTGCTTAGAGGATATTATGTGACATTGACTGGGGAGACTGAGGTTTTTAACTCCACTGTCATTGGAGATTGTTTCACGGCCAGGCCTAACCCAGCAGTTTTTGCCCAGGCATCTGGGTAATCTGTTATCCATTTTTGGGGTAGCTTGCCTGTTTGATCAGACTTGGGGCATGTGAATGGTGGATGTTCATCTTCTACTAATATAGTTAAAGCCGTGACTATAGGAGTTTTTGCTGAAGTATTTAGAAATTTCATTTGGGGGCCTTCATGGTTAAAAGTTATTTTGGCCCGGAGCTTGATGAGCAGATCTCTGCCCATCAATGGGTCCAGGCACTCTGGGATTCCTAGGAAGGAGTGATGGATTTTTCCTTTCCCCAGGTCCATGGTCCTCTTAGTTGTCTAAGCCTGATATTTACTGTCATCATCCCTTTGAACTAGAGACCTTTTATTTGATAGAGGGCCCAATGGGGCCTTAAAAGCTGAGTATACTGCTCCTGTATTCACTTCAAAGTTTACTGGAGTCCCCTCCACTTCAAAAGTTACC
This sequence comes from Callospermophilus lateralis, assembly GCF_048772815.1. Lineage (NCBI taxonomy): Eukaryota > Metazoa > Chordata > Mammalia > Rodentia > Sciuridae > Callospermophilus > Callospermophilus lateralis. The sequence goes on along the minus strand of NW_027516031.1, from coordinate 737,847 downwards.
CTGAGCTAGGGGATGGGTTCTGAGCCCTGACTTTCTTAGTCATCCTCCAGAGTCAGAATGGCCAGCTGGCATGGCTGTCTCTTTATAGGAAACTCTATGGCCCAGTATCCTTTTTCTTTAGAGTAGGCACACTGATCTGAGGCCAGGGGTGGCCTCTGGCATGGGCCCTTCCTGTCATCCGATGTCTTAATTTCTGGCCTCTTTCTTGTTGTGATCAGGACCTTAGTCAATGCCTTAGTCTGTCTTTTGGTTCTCTCATCCTCCCTTTGCTCCCTTTCTTTCTCCCTGTTTCTCTCTTATAGTATACTTTCTTGGCTTCTTTGACAAAATCTCTCTTTTAATTTTTTTTTTTTAATATCCATGGCAGCTTGCTCAATTAAGGCCATCTTGACAGATGCCTTTTAATCTGCTGCCTGATAATCAAAAGGAGTATATCTCTTATATGCCTCCATGATTCTCTCTAGAAACATAAATGGAGATTCATCAGGCCTTTTAATAATTTCTCTTACCATGGCCAAATTAGTTGGTCACCCAGCGGCCACTTGGAGACCCGCTGTTAGAGCCTGGCAATAATTGAACAGATGCTCCCTATCTTCAAAGGTGTTGGGGTCCCAGTTGGGTGGGTTTAAGGAGAAGCCATCTTTGATTATGTTGGGAAGTTGTGTTGGTCGCCCATCAGGTCTGAGGATATTTTTTTCTACATTCCAGGAGATTTTTCTCTCATTGCTCTGTCATGAAGAGAGTCGCTAGGTGGTGTTGGCAGTCACCTCAAGTAGGCAGGTGTGAAAACGTCGGTGAGTTCTCTGAGTTCTTTTAGCCGGGCCAGCTTCCTCCAGGGAAGGAGGGGCTGCGTGTGCCGCGGGACAGTCATCTGGATGACGCTGGGCCAGCCTAGCTTCCTCGAATGGTGGAGAGGCTGAGTCAGCAGGAGGGGAATCACTTAGAGGGTGTTAGGGGTTGGGAGACGAGGGAAGATGATAAGGAGGTGGTGGTGAGTCCAGTAGAGTCTTGAGACTCAGGGAGAACAGAGGGTGGAGGAGGAGGAGCAGAGAGGTTGAGATAGAATCGTGGGGGAAGGAGTAGGAGCAGGTGCAGGGACAAGGAAAGGCTTGACCCATGGAGGAGATTTGTAGAGGTACTGACAAGTTAAGATATATGGCTGTTGATCTGGATGTCTATGTGGCACCTGCTGAAAGACAATATCTCGGACTTTTCAAATAAGTGCGAAGTTGAAAGATCCTTCTAGGAGCCATCCGACTGCAATGGTGGGTCATTCTGAGACACAGAATCTGCCAGGTCTGGCGTTTTACTGAAAAAGAAAGATTCTGAGCCCTTAAGCAGATTTTGGTCCAGTGATTAAGGGTCAGGGACAGAGGCATTGAAATGATCTGTCCCATAATGAAATATACACAGACACTGAAAGCAACGACACACAACACAGACAAGACAAGACAATAAAGACAGGCAATGGACGTCCAATACTGAGACCAGGACTGACTAGTCGGCAAAACCTGAAGGGCTGGCAATACCGAATCAGAAACAAAATATCACTGAGTCGAGGAGACTATTGTTCCACAATTTCCCGAGTCTATCCCCCAGGGACATGGCCTGTGGCTCTGTGACATGTGTGTCAGCCACCATGGGAGAGAGCTCACGCTCTTTACCAATAGCCGTTTTGCCATACCCTAACCTGAAGCCTGAAACGAGAAAGATGGGCCTTATTTACCCCTAGAGGAGCCCGTTGGGGGTATTTTGTCTGCAGCTTCCGGATCTTGCTAGGGCCACCAGATGTAAAGGTTGGGCGAGCATCTGCGGCAGAGACCACTAAGAGACTGTCTCATGCAACAGCAAAGGGTTTATTGGGAGTCCGGCATGAAGGGCTAAGAGATCACTTGAACAGAGCAGAGAGCCCTGAGAACAGCTTAAGAAATGGTTATATATTTTTCTTGGAGAGGGCAGGGAGAGAAATTTATTGATGGGTAATGGCGAGTGTCAGTTTGCGAGCAACTGGTTGACGGAGTACATTCTGCAGTTTGGCAGTTTGGGACAGCACATTCTGGGAACAAGAATAGTAAACAGTTCTCAAGATTTCAATGGTGTTTTGTTAAGCATACAGAAAAACAGGAAATGACAAGTATCTATTTTATTAACCTTTGAATATAAATATGAAAACAGAAATCTAGTTAAGATTTGAAGTCCAGAAGTTCATTTGGCCCTTGATTGGTATACTTAGCATTGAATTACGTTCTGTAGAGATGTCCCAGAAATATGGATATACAATGTCATAGGACCTTGTACCTTCTCGGAGGTCAGTTCCAAAACACAGTCTCTAAGGGGAATCACACCAAAGTGCAAGCCAAGTTGGACCCAGTTATCTCTTCCAACTTCCACACAAATGACCGCAGTTAAAACCAAAACACTCTCACATGACACTCATCTTCTTCCATATAGACACTCATCATAACTTCTGGCAGGAGGATTCCATGAGAGGCGTAGCACAAGACAGTGTCCCAAGTAAGCTCCCTTTCCCCTCATTTACCAAAAGTCAGGGTGGCATGGACACCCTTCCTGTGAACCAGGAGTGATCAAATATGCCTGCCATTAACACAGCTCTGTTCTCCAATTTGAGGCCTACTGACTGTCGGTTTAGATTCTTTATTTGAATTGGATTCATAAGAAAACCCAAGAACCTATGGGCTAGCATCTGCAGGGCTTTGAAGAACTCATTTGACCCTTTGGATCCCTATTCTCACTTGAGGGAGGTTAAGAACTTTACGGAGGAATGCGAGAGACTTCATCCACAATGACTGATTTTTGGCCATTTTGATTTGGATCCACACATGGGATCTTTCTTACGATCCATCAGGTGCTGAGAATCTAAGCTCTAGGCTCACACAGGGCCAAAGGGCTGATTCAGACACATCCCTTTCCAAAGGAATTAAGCAAACAGCCACAGGTGATGCCCATTCATTTCCGTTTGAAAACTCTTTTCTTCAGGAATCTCGAAGGCATGGCCTGAGGCAAAGACCTTCCTGACATTCAGGGCAACAGAACAATAGGTAATAAAAAGGCCAATTGCAGGGTTTCTCCACTGAGACTATCCTGGTCACACTGGTATCTGAGTTTTCTGAGATTCTTGCCAATTCCTTCAGCTATCCAGTACATGTCCATGTCACGGTGCTTGGAGGTGCTACATATCGTGGACACAAAAGCATGAGTCTATTCTGGAGAGTGGCCAGAATTCAGGAAGAAAACAGGAACTTAGGAAGATAGCCGGTGTTGCCCATTGATAAGGCAAGCCCTAGAGTATTCATTAATTGGGCAGGATGAATGCTGGGAAGCTTTCTAATAGACAGGAAACATCCATTGATGCATTCTCTTTTCTAATGTCTACAACCACGGACACAGTGGGATACACAGACATAGAAACACTCGCCTTGTCCAACAACTTACTAGAACAGTTCACTCCAAACCAAACAAACCGACTTTCCTACCTATTCTATGAACATGAGACAAAACCACAAACACACATCCACACCCACAAAGTCACCTCCTTCCCCCAAGTAGGTCTCTCACTCTCCAGAGTGTCCTCTGACTGCTGGGTCATACTGTGTTCCCCCGATATGGCCTGTCCTGTTTCAGATCTGGTCTCCTTGTCCAACTCTGTGAAGTGGTCAGGAGCCAGCTGTGAGCCACTACCTGCTTTTTCAAAAAAGGCCCCTCTTCAGAGTTTTCCTGGCATTTGGCCATCCTCACATCAGTAGGTACCAAGAAAGACTGACTCTGTCCTTGCTAAATCGAAGCAAGTGAGACCACTAGGACTGGGACTGGGATTTGCTCTCTGTGCCTGGCTTCCTGGATCCCAAGTTCAGAGATTTCCATTACCAAGGAAGTGAGGTGAGGTCGCATCCTTCAGGAACTGAATGAGGTCACTGCCTTGGCAACCACTTTGTCCAAACAGTTGCTTCCAAGAGTACCATGAAAAGGAGGCTGACCCTACATTCTGTGGCACTTTCGCAAATTAGGATGGTATATCAACCATAGGCACCAAGGAACAGCTCTCCACTCAGGCCTGGTTTGGTCCATCTTCTCTATATTAGGAAGAGAGCCTTTAGTCCCGGGAGCATTGCAGTGAACCTCTGCACTAAAACTATTAGCAAGCACTTGATGGAGGAGGCCTCCATAGGTAAGTGGCGCCTTTATAACATCTGATATCCGGTTAAGGGAGATCTCTTCTGATGACAGAGATGTGGCCTGGGGAGGCTCACATATACTCCTGTCCAGGACAGTAACAAGAATCGTTCTGTCCTCTGTTCTGTTCTGTAGGAAATTCCTCTGGAAGTGTAGAGAGGTGCCGACGGGCACGCACGCGCTCCTACCCTGGAGCTTTAGCAAGATGTTGCACTGTACCACTGTTTTTCTGTTTAGGCGCCAGGTTTCTGTTTTTCTTTGTGTGTGTGTGTGTGTGTGTTTTCTTCTGCGTTCTATTTTTTTTGTTTGTTTGTTTGTTTGCTTTTGTTCATTTTGTTGTGTGATTTTGGTTGTAAAAACTTAAGGATATTGGACGTGAAAATGGGTAATAAAGAGAGTAAGCCTGACACCCGTTTGAACTGTGTTTTAAGGAACTGCGATGAACTTTATCCCCCTTTGTTTAGCAGGATGATAGAAGCCCCTAGCTGGCTGCCTGGAGCACAACCATTGCAGAGGGCAATGCCTGCTGGGGACCTAAGAACTGAGTTTCTCCCAGGTTAACAAGTGAAACTCCTTTAAAACCCCTTGTCCCTCCAGATCAAGAGAGTCACAACATTTGGCAGAGTCCCCTGTGTTTCTCCTTTGTTAGCAAAGCAATTAGCCTCCCCTTTTCTTTTTCTCAGAACCCATTCCTCATTATTTAATTGGTATAAATTGGCTTCTAGGTCAGGAACCGAACTTTAAGTTACAAATTTGGTACCCCCCCACCACCCCAGAACTTTGTGAGAGCTGTCTACTGAAATGTTAGGAGATGGAGCTTGCTTGGGGTGGAACTGAACCAGAGGAGCTAATCCTGTAAGTAAAAAGAGGGACTGAGGGACCCCAGCAGCTGCCAAAGCCCTGTTGATTCAGGGAATACCCTCCTTCCTTCCGTGCACTGTAAGGATTATGCCACCTCTGTCTTGTTAAAAAAGAGAAAAAGAAAAAGGGGACACTAAATTCAGTAAAGTCACCATATAGACACTTTATTTTACATTTCAGGTTGCCCCTCTGTTAAAACATCTGGTCCCCCCCGTGGTGCCACTGGTGTAGTAGATTTTTTCTCTTATCTGCTCTGGTTTAAAGGATTCTGTCTGACAACAATAGTCTCTACCTCCTTTCTGTCTGTCTTGTGTCTTTGTTTCTGGTCCTTTAAGACATGTGCAATAATGTGTTGATATTATAAATTTTTTCATGGGAATGATCTTAGCTGAATGTGTGTCTAAATGATGATGTTTTATCATAAAAAAACTGGTATCTGAATGGGTTTTTGAAGCATTGCACAATCTTGCAGTTAAAAGTCGGGTTTAGGTCATTGTTTAGTTTAAGATTTCAGGTAATTCATGCCAGAGAACTTAAATACTTAGGATGGAAAACTGAAGAACTCTACTTCCAAGTTGGCAAGTAACTTCCCAATCATTCACTTTTTTTTTTTTAACCAATTTTGAATTCGGTAGCCAGAGAAAATGTCACTGTGTGTACCAGTGCATTAATTTGGACAAGGATAGTAAACCATAGTATGGTATCTGTTGACAAAATAAGATGTAAAGACATAAAATTTTGTGAATTGTATCTTGAACTTGTATCATAATTTTCAACACCCCAACCGGAAAATTATGGTTAATATGCCTTAGGCCTGAGGTGTCTGCTCAGAATAGCAGTTTTTTTCCTGCTCCTTCCAGACCTCAGCCATGACTCATGTTGAAATGCAAATGAAAAAAGCCTGCAAGCTTAGTAGGAGACTGATTTGATGCCAACCGGAAAAAAAAAAGTAAATTGTATGGTATTTACTAATTACTGGCCAGTCATTTTTTCTAGGACTCTTATTGTTTTCCTTAGATACTTTATTATTTTTGAGCTCATGATTCTGAGCATACAGACCTAGGTTAATGTTTTTCTGATCAGTTCTATCTTTGACCAACTGTGGACTTTTTGAAACATTGCAATAGATATTTAACCTGTGAAAAACTACAAGGCCTTTACTATTATTATGTGTGCACAATTTTGTTATGTGTTGTCTGTCTATATAGACATATATCCGTATATCATATATATGATACACAAATTAACATATATAAGGAGCGCTCATTAAAAAAAGCGCTCATAAAAACAAATTTTAAAAGTGGATCCAAAGATCTTTAGTTCACATGGTTTAAATGTTTCAATTTAAATCGGATAAACACATAAAAATAAATGTTTTTAAATTTAGGCTTACAAATTTTTCTAGGTGTTCAAAAATCTAATAAAATATTAATATCTACAAAACGTCTAATGTGCCTTGGTTCTAGAACATTTTCTTCAACATAAAAATGGTTTACACTGTTCAATACATTTCTCTAATATTTTGATAAATAAGTAAAGTAAATTTGATATGGGATTACTCATTCGTGAGTACTTTTGTTAGAAATCTGATTCATTTACTAAGGTCTGTATAAGTTTTTACTAAACTCTATATAAGGTTTTAAAAATCAGTCATGTGTTAATGAGACAAAAATTTTTTGAAACATAAGTTTACCCATAACATTGTGTTTATTAAGTTTTATTTTTTCTAGAGCAAGGAACCATAAAAATTAAAAAACTTATTAAATCAGAACTGTTATTTTAGAGCATTGTACTGCCATTTCTTTAAAAGCTAAACTTGGTTAATGTAGAAACATCAATGTAATTGTGATGCTATTAATGTTTTCATATCTTACAGGTATGCAAGTCTGTAAGGTAGAAATTTTAAAAGAGCATTATATCAAGCTGGTGTTCTGAAGTTGTATGGTAAAAATATATATTGGAGATTTATTTACCAGTTATCAATAAGATATGTAAAGTTTTATGTTACTTTTTACATTGTGGAACAATTTGAATGTATTTTTAAGTTAATGAGAGCCTAATCTATGTAAAAGTTGAAAACTTTCAGGCTTTCTTTAATTCATGTTTTAAATGTGATATCATATGGTGTTAGCTAATGTTCATGAGACCACAAACAATTTATGTAAACTTTGTCAATGTTGCTTTTAATTTTTACTTTTTAATGAAAACAACCCCATACCATTATTGTCATCTGGTAATAACAAAAGGGTAATCAAAGCAATATAAACAAATACTTTAGGATTATACTCCTAAACAAAAACACCTAAAAAAACAAAACTGCCTTCTCAATAATTCATGACTTCATTGATCATTTCTAGTTAGAGACACTTGGTAGCAGAGTAATATTATCTCCTTTTGGTACACAGTGACCCAGTTCTGTTCTTTACTTTGTTTTAAATCAATTTCTTCTGCATCATCTGATGAGAGGTTCATATACTTCTTAAAACCAATGATTGAGCCCTCAACCTGCACATTCACTTGCTCATAGAGCCAAACCTGAAATTGGGAACTATTTTGCAAGTGTCTGAAGATGAAGTTGATGGGTTACACCTTCACTGTCTGTACATTTTGACCTTGGCCACAGTACACTAAAATGGAAGTTCACAAACACCACAATGACCTAGAGGCTCCTCACATAGAAACTTACAGATCTGGTATACTGTTTTCTAGAAACCCTTCCAAATTATAAAGTAATTCTAATAATCCATGTTTATCATAATTTTTCCTACCAAAAACCAATCCTGAGTATGAACTATTAGTTTCTTAAGGAATAGATCTTCCCAGACCCCCAAACAAAAAAAATAAAGATCAGCTTTAGAACTAAAATGCTTAAGATTTATAAAGAGCCCTGCCTTACCTGAGATAAGGCTGTGTGTCCCATCTTACTATATGTGAGAATGACTATGAAACAAGTACGTCAGATAATATTTCTTTAAAGTTATGTTAAAAACATAAAAAATGTCAAGATTCCTAGGATCTCAAACAGGGGATATAATGTAATACTCAGCCAAAAAATTTAGGGTAGCTATTACACGAACTAAGTATTTTTACTTTTGTTAATTTTAGTTGAAATTTTCTTATAAGTTATCTAAAGATTCCCTGTTAGTGTTTTACAAATGTGTTGCTTTAAGAACACAACATGGGTTTATTCAAGATAATAAGTCATCACCTACAATACAGACAGAATAATACAGATCCCAATTAATAAAAAGATAATTATAAAGTTATAGACATTAAAGTCCAGTACTCTTAATATAAGGCTGTTAAAATTAATTTGCTGGATGTTTAAGATTAGGATTTAAAATTAAAGTTAAATGAAAAGGGCCAAGAAAACCAATATTTGGCTCTTACCCTCTGAGTCAATCTGAATCCAGGGAACAGGGGACTTCTCTAAAGAGCTTTGCAACTCTGAGCCACATAACCTCCTGATCAGGGAGATTAATGAGACCACTGGAGAACAGAAAGCCAATCAGTGCATTTGTTATGAAGAGGAGAGTCATCAGAGAAAGGAGATATCCCTGATGCTTCTGAGGGAAGATAAATGGTCAAGCAAGACCTGGACCCACCTAGCGCAAATGGCACTAGCAGAATTGAAAATGTGCTCTCATTTTTCCAGAATTGACTCCCATAAAGCTCAGCTGACTGTTAACAATAGATAGAAACAAAAATCCGTTTGACTGCTTCATCTTAAACACTTTGGAAAGACAGTTAAGACGAAAATTCAGCCATTCCTGGGCATTTTAAATAATAATAATAATAATAATAATAATAATAATAATAATAATAATAATATTTTAAGGTATGCACTTTATTTTAGCCTCCCAAAATAAGTAAGACTGGAGGCTACAAAGAAGGATTCTCAGACAGGAATGCCTGATACTTATAAAAAGAGACTATCAAGAAGAGCTGCCACAGGCAGAAATTTTTAATTTAAGGCCTGCAGATATTCCTAACCAACACAGGTAGGCTTGGTGTTTGCTAGTACGATTATCCAGCCCTGAGTAACAGAATTAAAGGTTTCTCTATTAGACGCAGAGGTCATACTAGAAAAAGGATTTTACAAGATCAGATGACATTACATTGTTAAACTGTATCTTATGGGGAAGGACAACTGTAACACTAAAAGTTAAATATTAATTTGATAGTCCTGATAACTGGGGATATTAAAGACTGGTGAGGGAACTTCTATACAGTAACATGTTCCGGCTGCTGCAACATTTATTCAGTACTCATGGTTTTTGTTTCTCTCATAGAAGAACCCATCCCCAGATGACTTTACAACCTGTTCTTCCCCAACCAGACTTCAATCCGAAATGACTTCTAAAAGGCAACGCATGTCCCCCAACTGACTTATAAAAGGCAACTCATGTCCCTCACGCCATGCCCACTCACTTCACCCTGTCTCAGGTCAGAAGAAGAAATAATGATTGACGCCACTCTTCTTACAACAATGGAGAGAAAGATAAGTAGACTATCAATATAAGTAATTAATTAAGTCTGGTAAAATCAGGGAGATCGGTTTTGGGTAAGTTCTAAAAATTTGGAGAATCTTACCTGAGGGATTAAAATTTCCTCAGTGCTCTTCCCCTAATCTATTAAAGATTTGAAAGGGACACAGAGAAAAGGGGGAAATGATAGACCCAACATGATCTTTTATTAAAATTGAGAGCCTTCTTGCCACAAAGCCATGAAAAGGTAATTTTGGCTTTACCATAAATTACTGCAAATTCTGAACCTGCTTGAAATGCCTGCCCGTGCCTTGAACTCATGCATGCCCAGCTCTCTGACCAGATAGCAGCCCTCTCTGAAACTTTAGTGACACATCATAAATATTTGCCTTCTCTGGCCAGACAACATCCCTCTCTGAGGCTCTAATGGTCCTCTGAATTCTGATGTAGGGACAGCAAAAAAAACCTAAACTACGATTAGTGTGATGCTTGTCAGAGTTCTGTTATCTGTAACACCCCTTTTGTGTAACTTTCTGGGCTATAAAGCTGGGCTGTAGGAAAGCTGGGGTTGCTGTCTTGTTCCGGCTGTTTTGGGAGGGGAGGCAGCATGAAAGGTAGAAATAATAAGATTAATTTAATATGATTTTAATTAGAGTCAGTGGTCTTTTCTTGTGTCGTGGTCTAACAATTAACACTCCAAAAAATGGAGCTCTGACGGCCTAAAGACTTCTTGAGGAACTTCCTCTGAGGTTGGGCACTTGAAATATATGTTGTTGTAAGGAGCTTTAGCTTCCTTTCTAGTGAGACCATCAAAGATGGGTTTGAATCTATGTGACCTGGAGGACATGGTTTCTTGTATTCTAATGAACATAAGGCAGCAGTGCTGAATTTTCTCTTTGTAGGTAAACTGTGGCCACTGGGTGCTAAGTGTCTCCCCGTGTGGACTGTGAAGCCATTTTTTCATCCTCCACTTTTCGTGGTGTTTCGTGCTGCTGCACTGGGAGTTTGGTATTTGCTTCATGAAATACAAAGAGTTCAACTGGGACCCAGTTTTGGAGGGAGTTCTGTCACTTGTGGTGGGTCAGGGTCTCCAGGAGAATGCAACAACCAGGTTATATCTCACAGAGCTTGCCCCCTTGTACATAGAAATCTGACTCTGAACTTTGCCCTGGAACCTCTCCATGTAACAAGATGCCTTTACATAGAAGGTTCTGCTGGATGCACAATGTCAGTCACAAGCCATTTGGAAGGCAATGGCAAATCCTCATGGCCACACCACAGATGTATTATCACACACCTGCCCACCACTGCAATAGGCCCACTACTCAGCAGGCTCCAACTTACTGGCATCTTTGTTCTACACCATTTTCATGAAACCCGGTCAATCATGGCATTCTCTTGTACACTAATGATCAGCAACAAGACATCCAAAGGTTCTCTAGTGCCACCTGATTATTGGAATTTCAAAAATTTCATTGTATTTATCTAGCCATTTTTCATGGATGAAGTTGGAGACACTGTGGGTTTCAGTTCATTCAGGAACCATTAAATGGTGAGGAAGCTCATTTCAATGAAAGCTCTGGAGAACTCTCACAGGCAAGTCTTCCCATAGAGTCTTCAAAAGGTCACATGAAGCCAGGCCCATTGAGGTCTTCAATGTGACGTCCAAGGGTGTTCTGATTCTCAACTATGGCTGCCAAATCTTTCAGAATAAAATCATGTGATATCCTAGCTGAGATTCCAAGGCTCTGTGGAAAGCCACCCTGTCCTTGATCTCAGTTTCCAAGGGCGAATCCCATGCGAGGCCTCCTAAAATCTGAACACAGTTCATGGCAATATTTCTCTGAGATCAGTTCCAGAACTCAGACTTTAAGGGGAATCACACCAGAGTTCAAGCCCAGGTAGACCCAGTCATCACTTCCAACCGCCACACAAATGACCACAATTAAAACCAAAGCACTCCCACAAGGCCCTCATCTTCTTCCATATAGACACTCATCATAACCTGTGGTTCGAGGTTTCCATGAGGGGATCAGTCCAAGACAGTGTACAAAATAACCTCCCTTGCCACTCATTTGCCTAAAGTCAGGGTTGCCTGGACACCCTTCCTGAGAACCAGGAGTGATCAAATAGGCCTGCCATAAATACTGCTCTGCTTCCCGAATTTGAGGCCTACTGACTCTCGGGTATATATTCTTTATGTGAATTGGAATCATGAGAAAACCCAAGCACCTATGGGCTATCTTCTGCAGGGTTTGAAGAACTCATTTGACACAAAGGATTCCTATTTTCAATTGATGGAGGTCAGGAACCTTACAGAGGAAGGCGAGAGACTTCGTCCACAATGACTGCTTTTTTGGCCATTTTGGTTTTGGAAGCACACATGTAATCTTTCTTTAGATCCATCAGGTTCTGAGAATCTATGCAACAGCCTCACACATTGGCACGAGTCTGATGCAGACACATCCCTTTCCAAAGCAATTAAGCAAAGAGCTACAGGTGATGCCCATTAATTTCCATTGAAAACCATTTTTTCAGGCTTCACAAAGGGGTGGACTGAGACAAAGACGTTTCTGACATTCAGGGCAACAGAACAATAGGTAAGCAAATGGCCCAAAGCAGGGTTTCTCGAATGATATCTGAGTTTTCTGAGATGATCCCATTCCCTTCAGCTATCCAGTACGTGGCCATGTCACAGAGCCTGGAGGTGGTACATATTGTGGACACCAAACCATGAGCCTATTCTGGAGAGTGGCCCGAATTCAAGAAGAAAACAGGAACTTAGGAAGATAGTAGTTGTTGCCCATCTATAAGGCAAGCCACAGTCCATATATAAATTGGGCAGGATGAATGCTGTGAAGCTTTCTACAAGACAGGAAACATCCATTGATGCATTCTCTTTTCGAATATCTACAACCACAGACACAGTGGGATAAACACACATAAAAACACTCGCCTTATCAAAAGACTTACTAGAAACGATCCAATCCAAACCAAACAAAGCGACTTTCCTACCTATTCCCAGATCATGAGACAAAACCACAAACTCACACGCACACCCACAAAGTCACCGCCTTCCCCCAAGTAGGTCTGTAACTATCCGGAGTGTCCTCTGACTGATGGGCCATACTATGTTCCCCCAAAATGGGCTATCCTATCTCAGATCTGGTCTCCTTGCCAACAATGTGAAGTTGTCAGGTGCCAGTGGTGAGCCACTACCTGCTTTCTCAGGAAAGGCCCCTCTTCAGAGCTCTCTTGGCATTTGGCCATCTTCACATCAGTAGTTACCAAGAAAGACTGACTCTGTCCTTGGTAAATCCAATCATGTGAGTCCACTGGGACTGGGACTGGGACTGCCTCTGGGTGCCTGGCTTTTTGGATCCCAAGTTCAGAGAGTTCCATCACCAAGAAAGTGATGTAGGTCACTTCCTTCTGGAACTGAATGAGGTCACTGCCTAGGCAATCACTTTTTCCTAACATTTGCTTCCAAGTGTCCCAATAGATGGAGGCTGCCCCTACTTCCTGTGACACTTTCACAAGTTAGAATGGTATATCAAACATAGCACCCGGAAGCAGCTCTCCACACAAGCCTGGTTTGGTCCATCTTCTCTACATTAAGAAGAGAGAGATTGCTTCAGACACACCCATTCATCCTGACCAGGTTGTTTGTCGTGGAAGATGACTTTTGCTCTCTCAGGTCCTTCATAGCTTAATCTATCTTCCCCAGGGTTCATTTCTGCATGGACCTTTGAGGTTCTCAGCAGGTGGAAGATCTCTTATGTTCCTGTATTGTAAGATCAACTCTGTCCCTGCTCTTCTGTAAAGTTAGATGGAGGGCAAAGAGTATGGTTAGGGTTAATAACATGTTTGATTTGGGTTAGGAATCATTCTGCTGGATGAATAATGGTATTGGGAACCTGCGATATTTGTAAGTATATATAGAGGTGAAATATATGTATGAAAACAGAAATCTAGGTAAGATTTGAAGCCCAGAAGGGCATTGGATCCTTGATTGGGATACTTAGCTTTGAATTATGTTCTGCACATGTGTCTCAGATAAATCTATACACAATGGTATAGGACCTTGTACTTGGATGATTGAATGTCGAAGAGAACATCCAGTCTAAAAAGGATAGTTGGTAGGATTAGGAAGATAGTTGGTAGAATTAGAAAAAAAGAGTGAGTATAGGATTTGAAAAAAAAGTTCTTTAGCAATAGGGTTTCAGGTAGAGAGAAAATGTAAATGTCAGCACATGTGAAGAGTTGGTCACAATGATGAATTGGGGAAAATATGTAGGAAAGCAGATATCAATAGAGACATAGGAATCAGGCAAATGATAAAGTGATTGATTGGATTAGACATTTCAGCAGGCTTGAAGTTGAATATATAATCTTAGGAAGAAACACATATGTAGTCACCAATAGGATTGACATTTGAGAGCATTAGCCAACCTGGACACGGGTGATTTTTATAATCCATACTCATATTCCATTTAGGCTTTGGTACAATCGTAAGTGTGACTTTGCATTTTCTTGCCAGAATATTACTGTGATAAAATGTATATGTAGATCAGGTGACATGAGTATTTCTTGCACCATTTCTGGGAGCAATATTTTAAAGAGGTATAAATTAGTATTGGGGGCACAAATAGGTGTACCATGTGTGTATGAATATAGAGAGAATGATTGAATAGACCATACTGTGAATAAATAATATAACTTGTTCCAACTTTACAAATTGGAATAAATTAATATCTCAAAATACATAGCAAATCTTATATTGATATACATACATTCATTCCAACCAGTTATACATCTAATGGTAATATTAGGGTTGTAGTTTATCATAAATTCTGTGTGAGTTTTGCTTCAAAATTGATTATGGAAATCGAAAATAATGTGTTTGGAAAGAAGTCTCATGAAATGAGCAGTCAAAAACAAGTAGGAATATATGTGTTCTGAAGCAGGAAGTGATTGAATGTGTTACAAATGTCTTTAAATGTGTGAACTTGTGGATGAAATGTACATTTTATGATGTACAAAAACTGAAGAAATAGAAATGTACCTGTGTTGAATAAAATTGAACGTCAAAATACACATCATGTCCCATAGGAATCTACTAGCATTGATGTTAAAGTGGGTCAGTTACTGTAGAAATATAAGGATTTGTTTGCACCATTCACTGAAGTAAGTTTTCAGTACTAGAAAACAAATATGTATTTCAGGTGGATGAATGTTTCTGAAAATAATCTTATGAAAAGTTGATAAAACCACATACATGAACATTAGTGAATTTAGGGAGTGTATAATAAGACACATGTATTTCATATTTTGAAAAATCTAGAGTGTATATATATATATATATATATATATATATATATATATATATATATATACACACACACACAAATACATTGGAAAGTAGAAAATATATTCCAATCAAAATTCATCATGAAATATATATCATTCACAGATCCAAAAATATTAATTTTACTGAACATGGATTTATGTATAATGTTGCTCAACTAAAAAGCTCACTCATAGTTTGAATTTTCAGTTCCAAAAGCATTTAGGAGGAGTGATTTCTTCTCATACTTTCTATCTGTCAAGTTAGCCACCTCACAAAAATGTACGTGTATTCCAGGTAGGATTTTTTATGTGCATATAAAAATACATGTGCTGAATTGGCTACAGAAAATGGGAGACAGGAATTCACATGTGTGTTAACTATAAAAACACATGGAGAACAATTTCAAGAAAAAAATTGACAAGATTTATAACTCCTACCCTATATCATGCAAAAGGCAAGACCAACTATTCACCATACCTCCTCTGAACTGCTTGTATTTCTATTCTGTTTGGGTTATTTTTCTCCATCATATTAGGATTAGTAGTCAGAGTCTAGTAGGGTATGGGTTAGTGTCAGAGTTTCAGTATTTCGAATGGAAAATTGCAAAATGTATCCAATGTGTATGTAAATATGTGCTACACAAAAATCTTCCCACTCTTATCCAGAACAATGTCTTGACAATACCTTCGCCCCAAGTAAGAAACAATTAGAGGAAAAGAGTTAGAAATTCCGTGAATACATATCTGGAATGGAAAACAATCAGGAGTTCACAATCTTGGAAGTGGTAGAGGAGTTTTCAAAAGTAAGGGACAGGGTAAACACTCCACAAAAATGGAATTCTGCTGGCCTAGAGACTTCTTGGGAAACTCTCTGTGAGGTTGGGCACTTGAAATATATGTTGTTGTCAGGAGCTTTAGCTTCCTTTCTAGTGAGACCATAAAAGCTGGGTCTGCATCTATGTGACCTGGTGGACATTGTTTCTTTTTTTCCCAATGAACATGAGGCAGCATTGCTGATTTCTCCCTTTGTAGGTAAACTGTGGCCCCTGGGGGCTAAATGTCTCCCCATGTGGACTGTGAAACCATATGGTCATCCTCTATTTTCGTGGTGTTTTTTGCTGCTGCACTGGAAGTTTGGTACTTGCCTCACGAAATACAAGGAGTTTAAATGGAACACAGTACGGGAGGGAGTTCTGTCACGTGTGGTGAGTCAGGGTCTGCAGGAGAATACAAGAACCAGGCTTCTATCCCACATAGCTTGCCCCCTTGACTATAGCAACCTGATTTTGAAGAGCGTCCTGAAACCTCTCCATATAACAAGATGCCTTTACATATAAGGGTCTGCTGGTTTGACCATGTCAGTGACAAGCCATTTGGAAGCCAATGGCAGATCCACATGGCCCCACCACAGATGTTTTATCACACACCTGCCCACCATTGCTCTAGGGCCACTACTCAGCAGGATCCAACTTTCTGGCATCTCTGTTAAACACCATTTTAATGAAAACCAGTCAATCAAGGCACTGTCTGGTATACTCATTGTTGGAAAAAGTATAAACGGCAGCCATACCCCAGAGAAAAACCCCAACTTGGCGCCTAAGGACTTCTTCTTCCTACCTTCTTCTTTTCTGAAGTGGCGCGAAAAGTTCCCGCCCGGGTGAACTCTCCCACTGGTGCCAATTTCAAATCTCGCTGGCGGGGAACCTTAGCCCCAATGAGAACTAACTCCTGGGCTCCGGAGCTGATATCTGAAAGAACTTGCCAATAAATGGGTTGCCTGCCATTTATCTAAGTCCTTTCATCTCCTCCTTAGTTCTATATAAGCACACAGCTTTTTGCAATAAAATTGGAATTCTCCCGGCGAAGTGCCTTTGAGTGGGGAGTTCTTTCATTCTGGTGCCCCGTTTGAGGATACGGGTGAGCTCTTTCCAACAAGAGCCCCGTCCCCCGTTCCACCCAGACACTCCGTCCTGGTCCGCTCTTTTCAGACGCCAGCTTCCTGCACTCACCACTGATCTGATGTATGTAAGCTTCCCCTGACCCCGGCTGGCCAACTTCCTTCGGGCTACCGCTAGTTTTGTGACCCTGATCGTCCAGCACACTCTAGACGCCCGGTAGGGGAGAGGGAATTCCTCCCACCAAGACCTTTACTGGTCACAGTGGACCCTCTAGTGATCCGTTTCCCTTTGGGGCATGAGGGTTCTGAGTTTACACGAGAGGCTCTGTGGTTTTTCCTCCTTTGCTGCCACTGCTGCTGCCGGCTAGATTTGCTGTTTCCTGCAGGGCTGCTGTGTCTGGCTGAAGCTGCCTCTCTGCTCAGGGAAAACTGAACTCCCGTCCTAGAACTGCATTCTGCTGGAGCTGGAGTTCTGTTTTCATTACTGACTTCTTCAGCTGCGTTCGAAAACTTTCCTGACGTCAGGTTGCCCATGGCTCCAAACCCATTGGGTCTTCCAGATCGCACTTCACTGGTGACGACCAGGTAGTACCCTCTGTATTTCCTCGCGACAGCTGGTCATTTTGGGGACACCCACGTGACCCCCATTCGCCCTGAATTTCCTGGAAGCCATTCCAGCTCGGGTTTTCTCTTTGTCTCTCTCGCTTACTCTTATTCTCTCTCTCTCTCTCTCTCTCTCTCTCTCTCTCTCTCTCTCTCTCTCTCTCTTCCATCTCTCCCTGTGACAATGGGCACCTCTTCATCTGTACCTGAAGCCTCACCTCTCAAATGTTTAATAAAAAATCTGGCCACACTCTCCCTCACACCAGACATCAAGCCCAAACTTTTAATTAAATTCTGTACCCAAGATTGGCCTCCATATCCACTGGATAATGGCAATCATTGGCCTCCAGAAGGCTCCTTAGATCCAAACCTCCCCTGGGACCTTTTTAACTACTGCCAGCGTCTGGAAAAGTGGAGGGAGATTCCCTGCATTGAAGGTATTAGCCTTCCCACACAGCACCTTGTCTCTGCTCCTCCTGCCCTCCCCCTCAGGTCCTCTTTGCTTGCAATCCCCTCTTTTTCCCTACTTCTACTTCTGACTTCACAGATTCTTCCTCATTCAACCCAGCAGATGAACCCCCACCTTCTCCCCAGCCCCATCTGCCCCTTCTCTTCTGCAATACCCTCCTCATCCTCTGCCTGATTCCATGGATCCTCAGCCTTCCATTTTATCCCCCTCCCCTCCGTCCTCTTTTGCCTGCTCCACTTCCTCCTCTTCCAAAGAGACACTCCCTTCCCCTCCCTCTCCTTCCTGTCCTCCGCCTGCCTCTCTCAGTCCTCCTTTTACCAGGTCTAAAGGACTCCTTCCCACCCCTAAGACAATCGCACCCCTTCGTGAGGTAGCTGGTCCCGAGGGTGTCATCAAAGTCCACGTGCCCTTCTCCAGGTCAGACATTACTCAGCTAGAGAGCAAGTTAGGCTCAATCACCACTAAACCCACCACTTACATTCGGTAGTTTCAATGGGTCCTGCAAGCATATAGCCTCACTCATCATGACATATACATGCTCTTGGCGAATACACTTCTCCCCGAGGAAAGGCAATGGGTCTGGGAGCTAGCCCAAGCCCATGCTGATGAAAATCATAGGACCAATCCTGACCACCCCACGGGCTCTCATGCTGTCCCAGAGCAGGAACCCTATGGGATTACAACACCCCTGAAGGCTTACAGACTCATGACCTTTTTACATCCTGCCTCTTGGCGGGCCTGAAAAAGGCGACCCACAAGGCTGTTAACTTTAAAAAGGTGCAGGAGGTCATTCAAAGGAAGGAGGAAACACCTTCAGAATTCCTGGATAGACTAACCAAGGCCCTTCAACAGTGCACATAACTCGACCCAGAAACCCCTGATGGCCGTCATCTCTTAATGACATATGTTCTGGCCCAAAAATACTCTGACATTAAAGCCAAGCTTAAAAAGCTTGAACAGGGCCCTGCTACTCCTCAGACCGAAATCCTCGCTGTCTCTTTAAAGGTTTTTCATGGTAGAGAGGATGAAAGTGAATGCCCTAGGCAGAGAGCTGAAAATGCCAAATTCCAAATGTTGGCCCAGGTCATTCAGAGAAGGCCATCACCACGCCGTCCCAATGTGACACCCCCTGGAACTTGCTTCAAATGTGGTAAGGATTGTCCTTCGCCGAGAACACCCTACAACCCCTGCCCAACATGCCATCAAAGGAGACACTGGGGGGCAGACTGCCCAACAACCCGGAAGGGAGGTTGGTCAGCCACCCGGCAACCCCAGCCTCTCCTGGGCTTGGCAGAGGAGGAATGATGGAGCCCTGGGCCTTCCCTCCAGACTATTACCATCAAGAATCAAGAACCTAGGGTCACCTTCCTGGTGGATGGACGCTTCATTACCTTCCTTTTGGATACTGGTGCCACTTTTTCAGTCTTGAGGGAGTATTGGGGTTCTACCACACCCTCAAAAACTCCTATTGTCGTGGTAGGAGGTAAACATATTTTCCCTCAAAATCCCTTTTGTCCTTCACTCACTCCTTTCTCGTTATGAGCCATTGCCCCATTCCCCTTCTGGAAAGGGACATACTCTCACTATTAAAAGTCACCATTCACATATCACCCCACACCTCTCCTACCTCTCATTTCCTCATGATGTTCCTAGGGGCAGATACACCTCCTCCATGCACTCTCCCACGACTATCTAAACCAGTTAACCCTGAGTTTTGGGACACAACTACACCCTTTATAGCTAAATGCAGTCCTATTCATATTGTCTTACTGGACCCTTCAAGATATATTAGTCAACTATGATATCCACTCACAACCACAGCCTTCCTCAGATTAGAAGCCATCATCCAGGATTTATAATGAAAGGGGTATCTTAGGCCTACACACTCTCCTTTCAACACCCCCATTCTGGCAGTTAAGAAACCTAACGTGTCCTACAGGCTGGTTCTAGACCTTCCCCTTGTCAACTCCTCTGTGGTCACCATCCACCCGCTAGTGTCCAACCCTTACACCCTCCTCTCTCAGATCCCTGCCACTACTACCCACTTCTTGGTTCTAAATTTGAAACATGCATTCTTTTCTATTCCCTTGTTCTCAGAATCTCAGGATATCTTTGCTTTTACTTGCACTTACTCTCACACCTGCCATTCTCATCAGCTTACCTGGACTGTCCTCCGACAGGGATTCAGGGATAGCACCCATCTCTTTGGCCAAGTTCTTGCCCAGGACCTCACATCCTTTCACCCGACCTGTGCTGACTCTACTCTCCTTCAAAATGTCGATGACCTTCTTCTATGTAGTCCCTCTGGGAACACTCTCAATCCCACACTGCTCAGCTTCTTAATTTCCTAGCAGACAAGAAAAATAGGAAGTCTCCCCACAAGGCCCAGGTTTCCCAGTCTTCTGTCACCTTTCTTGGTTTTTGCCTTACACCCAGAAAAAAGGAAATAACACTGGATAGGAGGCAACTCCTCTCTGATCTTCCAGTGCCCCATACAAAAGCCAAAATACTATCATTCCTAGGACTAGCAGGTTATTTTAGGGCCTGGATCCCAAATTATTCTCTTCTATACAAATCCTGTATGAACTAGCAAAGGGACCCCCTAGTGAATCTCTTGCCTCCTCCCCAAACTACCACTTGCGCAGGCTTCAGCAACTTGTCTTAAAGGCACTTGCCCTTCACCTTCCTGATCTTTCAAGACCATTTCATGTATATGTCCATGAAAAAGGGAGGCAAGAACTTGGGGTCTTAGGTCAAAACTATGGGCCTACATTTGCACCTGTGGCATATTTGTCCAAGCAAATTGACCCTACCATCCGTGAGTGGGCCCCTTGCTTAAGAGCTCTGGCTGCTGGACAAATTTTACACAAAGAAGCCTCTAAGCTTACTTTTGGGGCCCCTTTAACTATCCACTCCCCACATCACTTGAAGGATCTTTTAGCTTATAAGGGCTTTCAAACCCTTCCTCCATCCAGAGTTCTGTCACTCCTCACTTCCTTTCTGGAAAACCCTAATATTACTTTCCTCCCCTGCTCTGCACAGAACCCTGCCTCACTGCTCTCAATGACTCCCACGTCTAACACACCAACTCATAATTGGTTGGAAACCTTAGATGATTTCCTCCCCTGTCATTCTTCCATTTCTGAGAGACTACTAGCCAAGCCTGACCTTATCTGGTTTACTGATGGCAGTTCCTTTAGGCAGAATTGCACTCATTACTTTGGATACACTGTAGTTTCAGCCACTGAGATTATAGAGGCCAAAGCTCTGCCTTCAGGAACTACCAACCAGCAGTCTGAACTTATAGTAGCCACTCGTGCCTGCCTTCTAGCACAAGGCAAATCCCTAACTTTTTATACTGATTCAAAATATGTCTTCCATATCTTATCCCATGCTGCAATATGAAAGGAGCGAGGCCTACTTACCACCAAAGGTAATGTGATCACTAATTCGGCTCTTATAACCAATCTGATAGAGGCCTCCCACTTACCCACCCAGGTGGGAGTTGTCCATTGTAGGTCTAATTAGAAGGACGTCTCTCTTATCACTGAGGGCAATGCCAAAGCTGACCAGGCGGAACAAATGGCTGCTACCACTTCCAATGATGGACCCCCTGGGGGACATATAATGGCCACTTTAGACAGCTCATCTGAAGCCCCTACTTCTTCCAGTAAGAACAAGGATCTCTTCAAGTTCCTTCATACTCTATTCCTTTCCAATTCTCAGTCTTTGACCCTCTTTTTACAGAGCTTCTTCTCGCTCACCCTCTCTGACAAAGCCATGCTACAGAATATAGCCTCTAATTGTCAGATCTGTCAGTGGACCAACACTTATACTCCTTTAAGGCCCAAACCTTTACCTTCCCACCAAGCCCGGGGACACATTCCCACTGCTGACTGGCAGGCAGACTTCACCAACATGCTCACAGTATGGCGCACTAAATACCTCCTTGTCTTTGTGGACACTTTCTCTGGTTGGATTGAGGCATTTCCCACTTCCAATAAAACGGCTTCCACTGTAGCTTTAATCTTACTGACAGACATCATCCCCAGGTTTGGTATGCCCACTTCTCTACAATATGACAATGGCCCTGAGTTTATTTCTAGAATCACACAAAAGGTCTCTCAGGCCCTCTCCTTCAAGTGGCATTTCCACTGTCCATATTATCCCCAAGCTTCAGGGAAAGTGGAAAGGGTAAATTGTACTCTAAAGGAAGTCCTTACCAAATTTACAATGGAATTAAACTTAGACTGGGTCAAACTCCTTCCCTTGGATTTGCTTCGAATCAGAGCTCTCCCTAAAAACCATCTTTACTGTCTCCCTTTGAGATAATGTATGGAAGACCTCTTATACCCCCTGGGTTGGTCATTTCACAAGGACCTCTCACCCGAGATTTGTCTTTGCCTCTTTTGTATCATCTCTGCTCGGAACTCTGGAAATATCAGGACTGGCTTCATCCGGACCCAGTGTCCTCTCCAAACATTCCTCCCTTAACACCTGGGAGTCTAGTATATTATAATACCCCAGAGGAGAAAGGGACTCTTGCCCCAAAATGGGAAGGCCCCTATCCTGTCATTCTCTGTACCCCCACTGCCGCCAAACTCTCCTTACCAGACAACCGTCTAACTCCCTGGATTCACATTTCTAGGTTGAAGCCATATCACCAGGAGGCCCCACCTGCTGACGACAGGACCAACCCAGAGGAACTCCAAGAATCACCTCCTGAACCTCCCATTAACTCCTGCTGTCCACACTCATCTCACCCATTTAAGTTGCGGCTCACACGGTGTTCCATGCAGCCCAATTCCTCTTAAAAAAGTCACAATGGGCTCTCTCAACACCCTAATCTTCTGTAACTGCTTGTTTTTTGTGCTCTGCTTATTTTCTGTGCTCTATCGGGACTGGTCTTTACCCTCCTCTCCTACCATGTATTTATTCACTCTTCAGGAACGATACTCAGAACATGGCATGTAGAAGGTCCGTGCAGTGGATGCAACTACTTGCTTCATCCACAACTGCACCTCTATTTCCCTAAAATTGTCACCTTCAAGGACCTTCGTCCCTGGTAGCTGGAACTGGCTTTTCATTTGCTTCCTTTTTGATCAAACAAAAGACTATTGTCATTGGTGGCCTGAGATATTTAATGGGTGCCCCTATTGGTCATGCAGGTTCCATGATGAACATGGTAGCTATTCTTACCACTCACTTGGTTACCCTAAAGTGTGGACTTGTAGTTACCTAAAGTGGGATAAAGTCTCTTTATCTGATAACAATGGATGGTATACTTTAGATATACCTGACCCCAAGGCCAAACGTTGGGACTATGTTGAGTTTGCTGTCTATGCTCGGACAACCTCAGCCAGACCCACAGGGTGGATGACAGTTGGCCGCACCCTGATTATGCCACCTAAGGCAACCATCCAGGTAGTCGAACACATTAAGGAGTCAGAATCAAAACTTTTAGATCTTATCCATAGCTCATCCACAAAGGATTCAGACCCTTCAACCCCCTCAGGTCCCCCTGACACATGGCTCAATTTGTTACACCAATCTCTTCGATTATTAAACTCCACCCCTCTTTCTGTGCCTCCTTCTCAGTGCTTTCTCTGTGCTTCACTTAGTCCCATTAGCGGCAGGAAATATTTCAGCAAAAACCTACAATTTCTCTAAGAAAGGACAACCCCTACATGTGACACGTATCCCACTGTGGGAAAGTTATTTCACCAATACTTTATTTGCTTTCATCTGTTTCCACCTGCCAATAATGAATCCTTTACCCATTTGTTCCTTGAGCTTAAGCACCCAATCGAGCCCTGCGTTTATGCAACCTGGACATTTCCTCTGGTGTAATGGGTCTTTAAGTACCTCAACGATCAATGTCTCTGGCACCTGTTTCTTGGTTACTGTAGTTCCTCAGCTGTCTTTGTATACTCCCACCGAATTCCGACAGTTGGCCCAACCTTCCTGAACCCGTAGGGCAGTCTTTCTGCCGGTTCTGGTAGGCCTCACTTTAACAACCTCAGTGGCGGGTCTCGGACTCTCTGGTGGAGCTATAGGTCATGCTCTATGGGCATTCAAAGACCTGCAACAAAAACTGCAGGAAGCACTCGATACCACTGCTGAGTCTCTGGGCTCCTTGCAGCACCAGGTTACTTCATTGGCACAAGTGGCTTTACAGAACCAAAGGGCAATTGATCTTCTCACTGCAGAAAAAGTGGGTACATGCCTATTCCTCAGAGAGGAATGTTGCTCTTATGTTAATGAATCTGGGCTGATAGAAAAAAATGTTGTTAAATTGCAGAAATTATTGACCAAATTGCTCAAACCTAGCTCCTCCAATCCCATAACAGGGTTCTTCCAATCCTATCTTGCCATGTACTTACTACCTATCTTGGGGCCCCTTATTGGGATGCTCCCTTTTTTTGCTCTCTTGCCATGCATAATGAAGTTCCTTCAAACCCAACTGCAAAAAATTTCTAATCAAAATTTCAAGCAGCTTTTGCTTAGGCACTACCATCCTCTGATGACCGATGAACCCCTAACATCTCCAAGAGAACAGTTCACTCAGTGATGAAGCTCACTACCAGGCACGATGGAATGCAACGTACATCACACAGCGGGAGGCAACGAGCTTGGAGAACCTCTTAATCTGCCATCCTGGATTCATGAGTCTTTATGACCTTCTAAGCTTCCTCATGGCCCTTGGCCTCTTCTATGTCAGTCCCCCAACATGGAACTTCTGCCAAAAATTGACCTTTGCTTTAATTTTTATCTTCATTCTGTTTTTATTCGCTCTGATCTTCTTCAAGTGCTGGTGACGCCATGACCAGGCAACGCTTCCAGTATTTCCTAGAGTCTCTGTTACAGGACCAGTAGCTGATACCAACAATCTCCTCCATCCAGAACTGGTTTCATGCCATCGACAACTTGTGGCATCAGGGAACTTTCATAGACTTTACCCCTACTGAAGTAGCTATCTATACCACTGGCTTTTATTTCTGGCTGCCATGATATCCCCAGACCTGGCCCCCGAGCATTTGTCCACTTCCCTTTCTAGGCCCCACAGCACCCCCACACAGCAGGCAGCAGCCAGAAATGACAAACAATGCCCCACTTTCTAAGAAAACAAAAAGGGAGGAATGTTAGGAAAAGTATAAATGGCAGCCATACCCCAGAGAAAAACCCCAACATGGCACCTAAGGACTTCTTCTTCGTACCTTCTTCTTTTCTGCAGTGGCGTTAAAAGTCCCCGCCCTTGTTAACTCTGCAGCCAGCGCCAATTTCAAATCTCACTGGTGGGGAACCTTAGCCCCAATGAGAATTAATTCCTGGGCTCCGGAGCTGATATCTGAAAAAACTTATTCTCAGAACATGAGACCAAATCACAAACCCACAACCACACCCACAAAGGCACCTCCTTCCCCCAAGTAGGTCTGTGACTATTCGGAGTGTTCTCTGACTGCTGGGCCATACTATGTTCCTCCGAAATGGCCTGTCTTGTCTCAGATCTGGTTTCCTTGGTCAACTCTGTGAAGTTGACAGGAACCAGTGGTGAGCCACTACCTCCTTTCTCAGGAAAGGCCCCTCTTCAGAGCTCTTCTGGCATTTGGACATCTTCAAATCAGTAGGTACCAAGAAAGACTGACCCTCTCCTTGGTAAATCCAAACAAGTGAGACAACTGGGACTGGGACTGGGACTGGCTCGGGGTGCCTGGCTTCCTGGATCCCAAGTTCAGAGAGTTCCAACACCAAGGAAGTGAGGTGAGGTCACTTCCTTCAGGAACTGAATGAGGTCACTGCCTTGGCAACCACTTTGTTTTAGCAGTTGCTTCTTATGGTCCCTTTAGATGGAGGCTGCCCCTACTTCCTGTGACCCTTTCATAAGTTAGAATGGGATATAATCCATAGGCTCTCAGGAACAGCTCTCCAAAAGGCCTGGTTTGGTCCGTCTCCTCTACATTAAGAAGACAGAGGCTGATTCAGACACCAAACTTCATCCTACCAGGTTGTTTTCCATGGAAGATGACTTTTGCTCTCTCAGGTCCTTTATAGCTGCCTACATCTTCTCCAGGGATCATTTCTGCACATACCTTTGAGGTTCTCATCAGGTGGAAGATCCCATACATTCCTGTATTGTAAGACCAACACTGTCATTGCTTTTCTGTAAAGTTAGATTGAGGGAACAGTGTATGGTTAGTGTTAATAACATTTTCAATTTTGATTAGGAACCATTCTGCTCGATGAACAGTGGTATTGGGAACCTGTGATATTTATAAGAATATAGAGGTGAAATATATGAACGAAAAGAGCAATCTAAGTAAGATTTGAAGCCCAGAAGGTCATTGGGTTCTTGATTGGGATACTTAGCATTGAATTACGTTCTGCACAGATGTCTCAGATAAATCGATATACAATGGCATAGGACCTTGTACCTTGGATGATTGAATGTAGAAGAGAACATCCAGTCAAAAAGGGATAGTCGGTAGGATTAGGAAGACAGTAGGTAGGTTTAGGAAGAAGAGTGAATATAGGATTTGGACCAAAGTTTTTAGCAATAGGGTTTCGGTTAGAGAGTGAATGTTAGTGATAGCACATGTGAAGATTCAGTCACAATGATGAACTGGGGAAAATATGTAGGAAAGCAGATATCAATAGACACATTACAAAATCATTCAAAGTGTAAAGTGAGTGACAGCTTTAGACGTATTCAAAGGGTTGAGTTTGAATATATAATCTTTGGAAGAAACAAATATGTAGTCACCAATAGGATTTTCATTTGAGATCATTAGGCAACCTGGACATGGATGTTTTTAGTAATCCAGGATCACTTTCCATTTAGGTATGGTACAATCATAAGTGAGAACTTTGCTTTTTCTGTACAGAATATTACTGTGATAAAATGTATATGTAGATCAGGTTACATGTATTTGTTTCACCATTTCTGGGAGCAATATTTTGAAGACGTATAAATTAGTATTGGGGGTACAAAGAGGTGTACCCTGTGTCTATGAATATAGAGATAATACATGAATAGACCATACTGTGAATAAATAATATAACTGGTTCCACTTTAAATAATGGATTGAATTGATATCTGTAACTAAGTAAGAAATCTTATATTGATATACAATCATTCTTTCCAACCACTTATACATTTAAAGGTAATATTAGGGTTATGGTTTATCATGACGGGTGTTTTGCTTCAAATATGATAAAGGAAATCGAAAATAATGTGTTTGGAAAGAAGTCTCATGAAAAGAGCAGTCAAGAAACATGGAGGAATACATGGGTTCTGAAGCAGGAAGTGATTTGAAGTTAAACAAATGCATATAAATTTGCTAAATTGTGGATGAAATATTTATATATCCTCTGATGTGCATAAACTGAAGAAATAGTAATGTTCCAGTGTTGAATAAAAATGAACGTCAAAATGCACATCATGTCCCATAGGAATCTAATCTACTTGCATTGATGTTAAACTCGTGTCAGTTACTGTAGAAATATTATGATTTGGCTTTTCTTTTGGTGTTATAATACAATTTATTTTAGTACTAGCATGCCACAGAATGTAGAGGAAGGAACAATGGATTATTATTATCATTGTGATAATTTAAGTTTTTATATCACATTAAGCTATAATATGGCATAATATATCTTATGAATTAGAGAAAAATTTTTTAAAAAAACCTATTATTTAAGGACCATATGCACTGACAATTTAAATGGCTTTCTCGTGATTTCAGTTTCTATCAATTGTGTATTAATTGCCAAATATTTATTTTAGTACTTTTCATATTCATAATTGATATAAAGTCAATTGTTTAATTCTTCTTGTAAGTATTTACTTATTACAGCAGGGACATTATTAATAATTCTAAATCTTTATAAGAAAAATGGTACAAAGTTATTTTCATGCAAAATTAAGAATAATTGCCTTCTCTGAATGTTTGATTGTTAATACATATAACAAATAGCTTTTGATGAGTCTCTTCCCCAGTAAAACATAAAATGCAAAGATATAGTTGGGTATGTATGTCCAAATAAAGATAAGAAGAAATACACATTATTAGCTAGAAACAATTAAATAAAAGATGAAAAAAAATCCAATACATTGTACGAACTTGTCAGATGAGGTAGTATTCTGGAAGAATAGCCTAAGGCTAGACATGGTCCATGACAAAATATTAACTAAAAAAATGAAATATGAAAAATATAGGAAATGCTATGAATTTTTCATGAAGGTAGGTGAATTATCCTTTAATCTCATTTTATGTGCATTTTCAAAAGCCAAATTTCTGGTAAAATAAATTTGTGATAGTTACAACTACACAAAACAAAGTTTCTGCTTAGCAAAATGAATGCATCTCAACCCTTTTTTAGCTGATTTCTTCCCACTCAATTTTAAACCTTTATTTATTTATTTATTTTTATTGGTTGTTCAAAACATTACAAAGCTCATGATATATCTTCTTTGATACATTTTTCTCATTTGGTTTATGAACTCCCATTTTTTCCCCAAATAAGAATTGCAGAAACACATTGCTTACACATTCACATTTTTACATAATGGCATATTAGTGACTGTTGTATTCTTCTACCTTTCCTATCCCCTACTATCCCCCCTCCCCTGCCCTCCCATCTTCCCTCTCTACCTCATGTGCTGTTGTTTAATTCTCTCCATTATTTCCGCCCCATTTCCCCTCACAACCTATTATGTGTAATTTTGTGTATCATTGAGGGTATTCTACCATTTCCATATGCTTTCTGTTCTCTCTCCCTTTCTCTCCCCCCACACGTCTTTGTATAATGTTAATCTTTTCCTCATGCTCTTCCTCCCTTTCTGTTCTTAGTTGCTCTCTTTATATCAAAGAAGACATTTGGCATTTGTTTTTTTAAGGATTGGCTAGCTTTGCTTAGCATATTCTGCTCTAATGCCATACATTTCACTGCAAATTCTATGATTTTGTAATTTTTTAGTGCTGCGTAATACCCAATTGTGTGTAGATTCCACATTTTTTTTTTATCCATTCATCTATTGAAGGGCATCTAAGTTGGTTCCACAGTCTAGCTGTTGTGAATTGTCCCGCTATGATCATTGATGTGGCAGTATCCCAATAGTACGCTGTTTTAAGATCCTCAGGGAATAGTCCAAGAAGTGTGATAGCTTGGTCAAATGGTGGATCCATTCCTAGCTTTCCCAGGAATCTCCATACTGCTTTCCAAATTGGCTGCACCAATTTGCGGTCCCACCAGCAGTGTACAAGTGTCCCCTTTTCCCCACATCCTCGCCAACACTTACTGTTGTTTGACTTCCTAATGGCTGCCAATCTTACTGGAGTGAGATGGTATCCTAGGGTGGTTTTGATTTGCATTTCTCTGACTGCTAGAGATTGTGAGCATTTTTTCATGTACTTGTTGATTGATTGTATGTCCTCCTCTGTGAAGTGTCTGTTCAGGTCCTTGGCCCATTTGTTGATTGGGTTATTTGTTACCTTACTTTTTAATTTTTTAAGTTCTTTGTATATTTTGGATATTAGGGCTTTATCTGAAGTGAGAGGGGTAAAAATTTGTTCCCAGGATGTAGGTTCTCTATTTACCTCTCTTATTGTTTCTCTTGCTGAGAAAAAAAAAAAACTTTTAGTTTAAGTAAGTCCCATTATTTTATTCTTGTTATTAAATCTTGGGCTATGGGTGTCCTATTAAGGAATTTGGAGCCCGATCCCACAGTATGTAGATCGTAGCCAACTTTTTCTTCTATCAGATGCAGTGTCTCTTATTTGATATCTAGCTCCTTGATCCATTTTGAGTTAACTTCCTTGCTTGGCGAGAGAAAGGGATTCAGTGTCATTTTGTTGCATATCGATTTCCAATTTTTCTAGCACCATTTGTCCTTCGTATATTGCAGGTTTTTAGCCCCTTTTATCAAATATAAGAAAGTTGTAATTTTGTGGAATGGTTTCTGTGTCCTCTATTCTGTACCATTGGTCCACCTGCCTGTTTTGGTACCAGTACCATGCTGTTTTTGCTACTATTGCTTTGTAGTACAGTTTGAAGTCTGGTATCACTATACCTCCAGATTCAAACATCCTGCTTAGAATTGCTGTTGCTATTCTGGGTCTTTTGTTTTTCCATATGAATTTCATGATTGCTTTATCTTTTCTACAAGAAATGTCGGGATTTTGATTGGCATCAATTTAAACCTGTAGAGAATTTGGGTAATATCGCCATTTTGATGATGCTAGTTCTGCCTATCCATGAATTGGGTATATTTTTCCATATTCTAAGATCTTCTTCTATCTCTTTATGTTTCTGTAGTTTTCATTTATAAATCTTTCACCTCTTTTGTTAGGTTGATTCCCAACTATATAATTGTTTTTCCAATTATCTTATTTTCTTTGAGGATATTTTGAATGGAGTGGTTTTCCTCATTTCCATTTCAGAAGTTTTGCTGCTGATATACAGGAATGCCTTTGATTTATGCGTGTTGATTGTATATCTTGCCACTTTGCTGAATTTATTTATTAACTCTAGCAGTTCCTCTGTAGACCCTTTTGGGTCTGTTAAATATATTATCATGTCATCCGCAAATAGCGATAATTTAAGTTCTTCTTTCCTAGTTTTATGCCTTTAATTTCTTTTGTCTGTCTAATTGCTATGCCTAGTATTTCAAGAACTGAATTAAATAGAAGTGGTGATAGAGGGCATCCCTCTTGTTCCAGATTTTAGAGGGAATGCCTTCAGCTTTTCTCAATTTAGGATGATGCCAGCCTGAGGTTTAGCATATATAGCTTTGCAATCTTGAGGTAAGTTCCTGTTATCCCTAGTTTTTCTAGTGTTTTCAACATAAAGGGATGCTGAACTTTGTTGAATGTTTTTTCTTAATCTATCGATACGATCATATGGTTGTTGTCTTTAAGTCTATTGATGTGGTGAATAGCATTTATTGATTTCCGTATAATGAACCAGCCTTGCATCCCAGGGATGAATCCTACATGATCATGGTGCATAATTTTTTTGATATGCTTTTGTATTCGATTCACCAAGATTTTATTGAGAATTTTTGCATCCAAGTTTATTAGAGATATTGGTCTGTAGTTTTCTTTCTTTGAAGTGTCTTTGTCTGGTTTTGGGATCACGGTGATATTGGCCTCATAGAATGAATTTGGAAGAGTTCCTTATTTTTCTATTTCTTGAAATAGCTTGGAAAGTATTGGTATTAATTCCTTTTTGAAGGTTTTGTAGATCTCTGCTTTATACCCATCCGGTCCATGGCTTTTTTTGGTTGGTAGTATTTTGATGGCTTCTTCTATTTCTTCCTTTGTTATTGGTCTGTTTAAATTGTGTGTGTCTTCCTGACTCAATCTGGGCAGATCGCATGACTTAAGAAGTTTATTGATATCTTCACTATCTTCTATTTTATTGGAACATAGGGTTTCCATATACTTTCTAATTATCTTCTTATTTCTGTAGTGTCTGTTGTGATATTGCCTTTTTCATCCCGTATGTTAGTAATTTGAGTTCTCTCTTTTCTTCTCTTCCTTAGCATGGCTAAGGGCCTGCAAATCTTATTTATTTTTTCAAAGAACCAACTTTTAGTTTTATCAATATTTTCAATTTTTTTTGTTTCAATTTCGTTGATTTCTGCTCTAATTTTAATTATTTATTGTCTTCTACTACATTTGCTGTTGTTTTGCTCTTCCATTTCTAGGTTTTTGAGGTGTAGTGTGAGTTCATTTATTTGCTGATTTTTCTTTTTTTTTTTTGAGGAAAGAACTCCAAGAAATGAATTTCCCTCTTAAAACTGCTTTCATTGTGTCCCATAGATTCCAGTATGTTGTGTCTGTATTGTCATTTGTCTCTACGAATTTTTTTATCTCCTCCTTTATGTCTTCTGTAAACCATTGATCATTCAGTAGCATGTTGTTCATTTTCCATGTCATGTAGGATTTTTCCTTCCTTCTTTTATCATTGATTTCCAGATTCATTCCATTATGATCAGATATTCTGCATGGTATTATCTCCACGACTTTATATTTACTAAGAATTGCCCTATGGCATAACATATGGTCTATCTTTGAGTAGGATCCATGTGCTGCTGAGAAGAACGTGTATCCACTTTTTGATGGTTGATATATTCTATATATGTCGGTGAAGTCTAGGTTACTGATTTTGCTGTTGAATTCTATAGTTTCTTTATTCAGTTTTTGTCTAGAGGATCTGTCTAATGGCTAGAGCGGTGTATTGAAGTCACCCATAATTATTGTGTTGTAGTTTATTTGACTATTGAACTTGAGGCGAGTTTGTTTTATGAGTGTTGCAGCTCAATTGTTTGGTGCATACAAATTGATAATGGTTATGCATTGTTGGTGCAAGGTTCCTTTTAACAGTATATAGTGTCCTTCTTTATCCCTTTTGATTAACGTAGGTTTGAAGTTGATTTTATTCGATATGAGTATGGCCACTCCTGCTTGCTTCCGAGGGTCATGTGAGTGGTATGATTTTTCCCAAACTTTTAATTTCAGCCTCTGTATGTCTTTACCTATCATATGAGTGTCCTGAAGGCAGCATATTGTTGGATTTTTTTTTTTTGATCAAGGTTACTAGCTTATGTCTCTTGATTGGTGAGTTTAGGCCATTAACATTTAAGGTTACAATTGAAATATGATTTCTACTTCCAGTCATGTTTGTTTGTTTGTTTATTTATTTATTCATTTATTTATTTATTTTGGTTAGTTTTTAGTTTTTGGTTATTTTCCTCTCCCTTTACTGAGATACCTCCTGCTGCTAGTTTCAGGCATTACTTTTCAAATCCTCTTCTTGTAGTATTTTGCTCAAAATGCTTTGCACTGCTGGTGTTCTGGCTGTGAATTCTTTTAGCTTTTGTTTATCGTGAAAGACTTAAATTTCATTGTCAAATCTGAAGCTTAATTTTGCTGGATACAGTATTCTTGGTTGGAATCCATTATTTTTGAGCGTTTGAAATACTTTGTTCCAGGATCTTCTTGCTTTCAAAGTTTGTGATGAAAAAAATCTGTCGTTAACTTAATTGGTTTACCCCTGAATGTAACCTGCCTACTTTCTCTCGTAGCTTTTAATATTCTCTCTTTGTTCTGTATGTCCTTGTTCTGGCTATCTTCATAAATATTTGTCTTGGAGTTGGTCTATTATGGTTTTGAATGCTTGGGGTCCTGTAGGCTTCCAGGATTTGGCAATCCATTCCATCTTTCATCTCTGGGAAATTTTCTAGAATTATTTCATTTAATATGTTGTCCATTCCTTTGGTTTGAATCTCTATGCCTTTTTCTATCCCGATGACTCTCAAATTTGTTTTTTTTTATGACATCCCATATCTCTTGAATAGATTGCTCATGGGATTTAAGCATCTTTTCTGTGTTTACTCTATTCTTTTCAAGTTGATAAACTTTGTCTTCATTATCTGACGTTCTAACTTCTACTTGATCTAGTCTATTTGTAATACTCTTCGTTTGAGTTTTTAATTTGGTTTATACTTTCCTGAATTTCTAGGATTACTGTTTGATATTTCTTTTTAATGTCTCTATCTCCTGGTAAAGCTCATTCTTTGCCATTTGAATTTGTTTGTTTATTTGATTTTCAAAATATACTTTTATTGCTTGGACTTGCTGCCTCATGTCTTCTCTAATATTCCTTTCCATCTGAGTTAGGTATGCCTTGAGTTTTTTCCCTATCCCTATTTCTGATGCTTCACGGTCCTCCTTTAGAATTTAGTTGTCCTGCATTTTTTGCACACCTTTTTTTCCCTTGTTTTTTCATGATGTTCACGTTACTTTTCAGCTCAATTTGATTGCTGTCTTTCTGCTTTCTTCAATAGATTTGTTTTGGTTTTATATATCTCTGTTGTCTCTCTTTTGTGTTTGTAGACTATGCCTGCAAAAGTGGATTCCACTTGGAAGGAATTCCGACAGCTGAGCTCCAGTGATGTCACCTGTCTGCTATGGCGGGCCCCAGGCTCCTTGCCGGGGTGTTTGAATGGGGGGGTGGGACTGGACTGTCTCTGGTTGGTTTCACCTCCCGGTCGCTGGCGGGCGGGCAGTCTCCAGCCATCCAGTCGTGCAATCAGCGAATGTTCTGTCACCGGCGGGCGGGTGATCTCTAGCTGCCCAATTGCGCAGGCAGCCAGCGGGTGATTGGTTGCTGCTGGGCAGGCGTTCTCCAGCCTCCTAGTCACGCGTGTCTGTCCTCTGGTGCCCTGGTTTCCTCTGCGAGTCCTGATTTCCCCTGCTACACCAGATTTCCCCTGAGTGATGCCTCTTGGCAGCTCAAACTGTACTCTTTGCCTGCCGTTCCTTGGGTGTGGAGGGTGTCTATTGGGAACACTGGCACTCTATTGTTTTGAATTTTTCCGCTTGCCCCACCCATTGCGCTGGCTAGACAAGTTTTGTTTTCACCGGTGATGGGAGGAAGGTTGAAGGTCAGGTGCCACTAGTTTTCCCCCCGTCTTTATGAAGGCTTTCTCTGGTAATCCCTCCCCCGGAAAGCCTAAGAGAGAATTTTTGCGAATTACCTGCTGTATGGGAGATAAGCTGAGTAACACACACCTGTTTTGTTGTTGCAATCTGTCGGAGAGTGGTGGTGGAGACTTCAGCTCTCCAAGATGGTGGCCGTTGGTTTCCTCGGTGGAGTTTCGGTTGTGGGGGATAGAACTGTAACACTTTCTTCCCCATCTGAAATCCCGAACTCAGCCCCGGGCTCAGTGGTGGGTGAGCCAGCCGGATTCCACAGAATCCGCAGCAACGTTTCTCCCTGCATGCTGGTCGCTTCACGGTGGAGGCCCGCCGTCTATAGCCACGGCATGCGCCGCACGGATCAGCCACCCCAGATCTTCGGTGGCATAGTTGGCTCTTGTTTGAGACTCAATTACAGGACCTCGGTGGTGGAAATCATTCTTCTAGGTTCCAGGCACACCCATTTTTCTGTAAGATCCTAACAAGATACTTTTTCGTCATTCTAACTCCTTATTCACATGTGAAGTGGCGCAGTACAAAGGGTGTGATGCACTCTATTCATGGCCATCTTGCAATGTCAAAATATTAGGATTTCTATGCACCATTTACTGAAGATAGTTTTCAGTACTAGTAAACCAAAATGTTATTTCAGGTGGATGAATATTTCTGAGAATAATCTTTTGAAAAGTAGATTATAAATCCACATACATGAATATGAATGAAATTTGGGAGTGCATAATAAGACACATATATTTCATATTTTGAAAAATCTGGAGGATATATATATATATATATATATATATATATATATATATATATATACAGACACACACAGAGAGACATTAAAAAGTAGCATTATATATGCCAATCGAAATTCATCATGAAATACATATCATCCACAGATTCAAAAATATTTATTTTACTGAACATGGATTTATGTATAATGCTATTTAAATAGGAGGATCACCCATACGTTGAATTCTCAGTTCCAACAGCTTTTAGAAGGAGTGATATCTTCTCACAATTTCTATATGCCAAGTCAGCCATCTCACCAAAAATATACGTGTGATACCAGGTATGAATCTATATGTGCATATAAAACTACATGTGCTAAATAGGCTACAGAGAAAGGGAGACAGGAATTCACATATTTGTTAACTTTAAAAAAACATGGAGAATTCTTTCAACCAAATAATTGACTAGATTCATAACTCCTACCCTATATAATGCAAAAGGCAAGTCCAACTATACACGATGCCTCCTCTGAACTGCTTGTATTTCAATTCTGTTTGGGTTATTATTCTAGTCAGAGTTTAGTAGCGTAGGGGTTAGTGTGAGGGATTCACTATTTTGACTGGAAAATTATAAAATTAATCCAATGTGTATACAAATATGTGCTACAAAAAATTGTTCCCACTGTCATCCAGAACAATGGCTTGACATTACCTAGTCCCCAAGTAAGACAAAATTAGAGGAGAAGAGTTAGAAAATCTGTGAATACATATTTGGAATAGAATATGCTAAGGAGTTTCCAAAAGTAAAGGACAGGGTAAACACTCCACAAACTGGAGCTCTTCTGGCCTAAAGACTTCTTGTGGAACTGCCTCTGAGGTTGGGCACTTGAAACATATGTTGTTGTCAAGTGCTTTAGCTTCGTTTCTAGTGAGACCAATAAAGGTGGGTCTGCATCTATGTGATCTGGAGGACATGGTTTCTTATTTTCCACTGAACATGAGCAGCAGTGCTGAATTTGCTATTTGTAGCTAAACTGTGGCCTCTGGGGTCTAAGTGTCTCCCAGTGTGGACTGTGAAGCCATTTTGTGATCCTAAAGTTTTCATGGTGTTTCTTGCGGCTTCACTGGGAGTTTGGTATTTGCTTCACAAAATACAAAGAGGTCAACTGGGACACAGTGCTGGAGGGAGTTCTGTCACGTGTGGTGGGTCAGTTTCTGCAGGACAATGCACCAACCATGCTTCTATCCCACATAGATTTCCCCATTGACCATAGCAACTTGATTCTGAAACTTTCCCTGAAACTTCTCAATATTACAAGATGCCTTTACATAGAAGGGACTGCTTGCTGCACCATGTCAGTCACAAGACATTTGGAAGCTAATAGCAGATCCACATGGCCCCACCACAAATGTTTTATCACACACCTGCCCACTACTGCTCTAGGCCAAGTACTCAGCAGGCTCCAATTTATTGGCATCTCTGTTCTACACCATTTTCATGAAACTCAGTCAATCAAGGCACTGTCTGGTATACTCATGATCAGCAACAGGACATCCAAAGGTTCTCCAGTGCCACCTGGTCATGGGAATTTCAAAAATTTCTTGGTATTTATCTAGCCATTTTTGAAAGATGAAGTTGGAGGCACTGTACGTTTCAAATCAATCCAGAACCATTAAATTTTGAGGAAGCTCATGTCAATGAAAGCTATGGAGAATTCTCACAGGCAAGGCTTCCCAAAGATTGGCTAAATGGTCACGTGAATCCAGGCCCATTGAGGTCTACAATGTGAGGTCCATGTGTGTTTTGACTCTCAACTATGGCTGCCAAGTCTTTCAGAATAAAATCATGTGATATCTTGGCTGTGATTCCCAGTGCTTTGTGGAAATACAACCTGGGCATACATCTCAGTTTCCAAGGACGACTCTCATGCGTGAACTCATAACATCCCAACACAATTCATGGCAATACATCTCTGAGGTCAGTTCCAGAACTCAGTCTCTTAGGGGAATCACACCAGAGTTAATGTCAAGGTGGACCCAGTCATCTCTTCCAACCACCACACAAATGACCACAATTAAAACCAACACAATCCCACATGGCCCTCATGATCTTTCATATAAACACTCTTCATAACCTCTGGTTTAATGTTTCTATGAGGGGTGCAGACCAAGACAGTCTCCAAAATAATCTCCTTTGCCCCTAATGTGCCTAAAAACAGGGTGGCTTGGACACCCTTCCTGTGAACCTGGTGTGATCACATAGGCCTGCTGTTAATACTTCTCTGCTTCTCCAATTTGAGGACTACTGACTGTGGGGTTTAGATTCTTTGTCTGAATTGGAGACATGAGGAAACCCAAGCTCCTACGGGCTAGCCTCTGCAGGGCTTTGAAGAAATTATTTGACCCAAAGCATTCCTATTCTAACTTGATGTAGGTCTAGAACCTCACAAAGGAAGGGGAGAGACTTCATCCAGAATGACTGCTCTTTTGGCTATTTTGGTTTTGTATGCACACATGGGATCCTTCTTTAGATCCATCAGGTGCTGAGAATCTAAGCCTAAGCCTCACACAGGGCCAAAAGGCTGATTCAGACACATCCTTTCCAAAGGAATTAAGCAAAAAGCCTCAGGTGATGCCCATTCATTTCCATGTGAAAACAGTTTTTTTCAGGCTTCAAAAAGGGGTGGCCTGAGGCAAAGACCTTTCAGACATTCAGGGCAGCAGAACAATTGGTAATTAAAAGGCCCAAAGCAGGGTTTCTCCACTGAGACTCTCCTGATCACACTGATACCTGAGTTTTCTGAGATGCTCGCCATTCCCTTCAGCTATCCAGTACATGGCGATGTCACAGGGCTTGGAAGTGGTACATATATTGGACACAAAACCATGAGCCTATTCTGGAGAGTGGCCAGAATTCAGGAAGAAAGCAGAAACTTTGAAAGATAGCAAGTGTTGCCCATCGATAAGGCAAGCTGAAATCCATTCATAAATTGGGCAGGATGAATGCTGGGAAGCTTTCAACTAGACAGGACATATCAATTGATGCATTCTCTTTTCTAATGTCTACAACCATGGACACCGTGGGATACACAGACATAGAAACACTCGCCTTGTCAAACGACTTACTCGAAACAGTCTACACCAAACCAAACATACCGACTTTCCTACCTATTCTGAGAACATGAGACAAATCCACAAACTCACACCCACACCCACAAAGGCACCTCCTTCCCCGAAGTAGGTCTGTGACTATCCAGAGTTTCTCTAATTGTGGACCATATTTTATTCCCACAAAATGGCCTGTCCTGTCTCAGATCTGGTCTCTTTGGTCAACATTTTGAACTACTGAGGAGCCAGCGGTGATCCAATACCTGCTTTCTCAGTAAAGGTGACTTTTCAGAGCTTTCTGGCATTTGGCCATCCTCACATCAGTAGGTACCAAGAAAGACTAAATCTGTCCTTGGTAAATCCAAGCAAGTGAGATCCCTGGGAGTGGGACTGGGACTGGATTTTGGTGACTGGCTTCCTGGATCCCAAGTTCAGAGAGTTCTGTCACCAAGGTTGTGAGGTGAGGTCACTTCCTTCAGAAAGTGAATAAGGTCACTGCCTTGGCAACCACGTTGTCCTAACAGTTGCTTCAAAGAGTCCCATGAAATGGAGGCTGCCCCTACTTCCTGTGACACTTTCACAACTTAGAATGGTATATCAACCATAGGCACCCAGGAACAGCTCTCAACACAGGCGTGGTTGGGTCCTTCTTCTCTAAATTAAGAAGACAGAGGCTGATTCAGACACATTCCTTCATCCTGACCAAGTTTTTTACAATGAAAGATGACTTTTGCTCTCTCAGTTCCTACATAGCTGCCTACAACTTCTGCAGGGATCATTTTTGCATGGACCTTTGAGTTTCTCAGTAGTTGGAAGGAATCCTACATTTTTGTATTGTAAGTCCATCTCTGTCCCTGCTCTTCTGTAAAGTTAGATTGAGGCAACAGTGTATGGTTAGGGTTAATAACAGGTTTGATTTGGGTTAGGAATCATTCAGCTGGATGAATAATGGTATTGATGACCGGCGATAATTACAAGAATATATAGGTAAAATATAAGTATGAAAACAGAAATCTATGTAAGATTTAAAACCCAGAAGTGTATTAGGACCTTGATTGTGATACTTAGCTTTGATTTATTTTCTGCACAGATGTCTCAGGTACATCGATATACAATTGCATTGGACCTTGTGCCTTGGATGATTGATTGTCAAAGATAACTTCCAGTCAAAAAGTGATAGTCGGTAAGATTAAGAAGATAGTCAGTAGTTTAGAAAGGAGAGTGAGTATAGAATTTGCACCAAAAGTTCTTTAGCTATAGCTTTTCGGGTATAGAGTAAATGTAAATGTCAGCACATGTGAAGAGTCAGCCACAATGATGAACTGGGAAAAATATGTAGGAAAATAGATATCAATAGATACATTAGGAAATCTGGCAAATTATAGTCGTTAGTGAAAAGTTAGTAAAATAGGTAGTTGTCTCTTCATGTTTTTCTGTATACTTAACTTCCCTCCCTGCCCTCCCCAAGGAAAGTATATAAGCCCTGTTTAAGCTGTTCTCAGGACTCTCTGCTCTATTGAAGTGAGCTCTGAGCCCCAGCATGCTGGACCACCAATAAACCCTTTGCTTTTGCATGAGACAGTTTCTTAGAGGTGTCTTCGCCTGACACTCATCCGACCTTTACATATGGAGGTTCCACCGAGTTCTGGCAGCAGCGGACGAGAGACCCCAACTGGCTCCTCAAGGGATTTGTAAGGCGCCTCTTTCTGGTGTCAGGTTTCAGGTTAGAGCTTGGCAAAATGGCTGTCAATGAAGAGTGTGAGCTCTCTCTCACGGTGGCTGACAGATGTGTCACAGAGTCACAGGCCACCACCCTGAGGGACACCCCAGAGGACTCTGAAAATCAAGGAACAATAGTCTCCTCAACTCAGTGATATTTTGTTTCAGATTCGGTATTGCCAGCCCATCCGGTATTGCCAGCTACTCAGTCCTCGTCTCAGTGTTGGACGTCCATTTCCTGTCTTTATTGTCTTGTCTTGTCTGTGTCATGTGTCGTTGCCTTTACTGTTTGTGCATTTTTCATTATGGAAAAGAGCACTTCAATGCCTCTGTCCCTGACCCTTGATCACTGGACCAAATTCGGCTTAAGGGCT
The DNA here is from genome assembly GCF_048772815.1 of Callospermophilus lateralis. Classification (NCBI taxonomy): domain Eukaryota; kingdom Metazoa; phylum Chordata; class Mammalia; order Rodentia; family Sciuridae; genus Callospermophilus; species Callospermophilus lateralis. Next base: position 697,571 of record NW_027516031.1, on the reverse strand, counting down.
CAGAATCTTTCTTTTTCAGTAAACCGCTGGACCTGGCAGACTCTCTGTGCCTCAGAGTGGCCCACCTTTGGATTCGGATGGCCCTTAGAAGGATTTTTCTACTTCTCACTAATTTAAAAAGTCAGAGATATTGTCTTTCAGGAAGGGCCACATAGCCATCCAGATCAAAAGCCATATATCTTAACCCGGCATTACCTCTGCAAATCTCCTCCATGGGTGAAGCCTTTCTTTGCCCCTGCCCCCGCTCCTAATCCTTCCCCCACGATCTGTCAAACCCTCTGCTCCTCCTCCTCCTCCACCCTCTTTTCTGCCTAAGTCACAAGATTTAACTCTACTGGACTCTCATCCCTCTCTTTATCCCTTGCCCTGGTCTCCCAACCCCCAACACCCTCCTAGTGATTCCCCTGCTGCTGACTCAGCCTCTCCGCCATTGGAGGAAGCTAAGCCAGCCCAGCACCCTCCAGAAAACTCTCCCGCGGCACACACAGCCCCTCCTCCCCTGGAGGAACCTGGCCCAGCTAAAGGAACTCACCATCAATGAAAGATTGAAAACCCTGGAACTCCCGTGATGCTCCCCCTCCGTCCCTATGTGCCAATGATTGATGATGGCCATGGGGAAAAATTGCAAGCCTACCAGTATTGGCCTTTCTCCTCTTCAGACCTATATAACTGGAAAAATAACAATCCCCCCTTTTAAGAGGACCCCACTCGTGTCTCAGGTGTGGTTGATTCATAGATGTTTTCACACCAGCCTACTTGGAATGACTGCCAACAACACCTAGGGACTCTCTTCATGACAGAGGAACAAAAGAGAATCCTCCTGGAAGCTAGAAAATAATATCCTCGGACCAGATGGGTGACTGACACCACTTCCCAAAATATTCAACCCGGCTTTCCCTAGAATCGACAAAACTGGGACCCCAACACCTTTGAAGTTAGGGAGCATCTGTCCACTTATCTCCGGGCTCTAATAGCGGGTATCTTAGTGGCTGCTAGGCGACCAACTAATTTGGCCAAGGTAATAGAGTTTATTCAAGGGCCTGATGTATCTCCCTCTATGTTTCTAGAGAAAATTATGGAGGCATATAGGAGATATACTCCTTTTGATACTCAGGCAGAGGCTCAAAAGGCATCTGTCATGATGGCCTTTATTGGGCAAGCTGCCATGGATATTTAAAGAAAGTTACAACACTTAGATGGATTACAAGATATGACTTTGAGAGATTTATTCAGAGAAGCCAAAAACGTATACTATACGAGAGAAACTGAGGAAGATAAGGAAGCAAAGGGTGGATAAAAGAAACAAAAGACAGACTAAGGAATTGACTCAGGTCCTGGTAACAACAACAAATAGGCCAGAAATAAGAAACATGGAGACAGGAAGGGATACCTGGGCCCAAACTAGAGGCTACCCCTGGCCTCAGATCAATGTGCCTACTGTAAAGAAAAAGGACACTGGGCCAAAGAGAGCCCTAGAAAGAGACAGCCACGCCAGCCAGCCATCCTGACTCTGGAGGATGACTAAGAAAGTTGGGGATCAGATCCCCTCCCCGAGCTCAGGTTAACTTTTGAAGTGGAGGGCACCCCAGTAAACATTGAAGTGGATACAGGGGCAATATACTCAGCCATTAAGGCTCCATTTTGCCCTCTATCAAATAAAAGGTCTCTAATTCAAGAGGCTAATTGCAGTAAATATCGGGCTTGGACAACTAAGAGGACCTGGGACCAGGGGAAAGGAAAAATCCATCACTCCTTCCAAGTAATCCCAGAATGCCCGGCCCCATTGATAGGCAGAGTTCTGCTCACCAAGCTCTGGGCCAAAATAACTTTTAACCCTGAAGGCCCCCAAGTGGAATTTCTAAATCCTTCAGTAAAAACTCCTATATTCACAGCTCTAACTATGTCAGTAGATAATGTACATCAAATCACTCACCTTAGTTTAAAGAAACTACATTCATTTATGAAGGATCAAGAACAGAGTTTTCCACTAACCGACTCACAGTTAAAGGAAATAACTGAATGGTTAACAAAAGCCTGTCAGGTCCATCAAATGGTTAATTCTTATCCTTCCAAGCTTCCTACAGGAAAGCACCTATGAGGAACCAGACAAGGACAATTCTGGGAAGTGTACTTTACTGAAATAAAGCCAGCAAGTATTGGACTTAAATATCTCCTAGTCTTTGTAGATACATTTTCAGGATGGATTGAATCCTTTCCCACCAAAAAAAAAAAAAAAAAAGAAAAGGAAAAAAAGAAAAAAAAAGAAACAGTGCAAATTGTGGTGAAGAAGATCCTGGGAGATATTTTTCCAAGATACGGCCTGCCTAAAGTAATAGGGTGTGATAATGGACCGGCATTCATAACCCACATAAGTCAGGGGTTAGCCAGGACCTTGGGGATTTATTGAAAGTTACATTGTGCTTATAGACCCCCGAGTTCAGGACAGGCAGAATGAATGAATAGAAACATTAAAGAGACCATAACGAAATTAAGCTTAGAGACCGGCATAAAATATTGGACTATGCTCCTGCCTTATGAACTGTTTCATGCAAGAAATACTCCCTCTGTTTCTTTGTGTAACCTCACCCCCTATGAAATTTTCTATGGTGCCCCTCCTCCAGTAAGGGACCTAACCCCAACTCTAAGACCTAACGATTTCTTTCACACCCATTTGCTTTACAGACTTAAAGCTCTTGAAAGAACTCAGGATACCTGTGAAAACAGATGGCCACTGCCTAACAACCTGGGGACGAGAGGACTCCAAATCAACATCAATTAAGATACTTCTTCTATGTAAGACGACATCAGGTGTCATCCCTGGAACCCCGCTTGAAAGGACCATACCAGGTGCTACTTATAACACCTACAGCGGTAAAGGTAGACAGAATCATTTCCTGGATCCATACCTCTCATCTCAAGCCTGCGGCCTGTTGAGACTCTGGCTGGAAACTGGAAAAGACTGGTAACCCTTTCAAATTGTGTATTCGCCATGTGGATAAAGCTATAGACTCTCCCCTTGACCACCAGTAGTCCTAACCCTCATCAGCCCGTTCAGCAGCGATGGCTGATCACAAATCCTACTGGAAAAGAATTATGGTCTATCTCGTATACAGCCCAATTAGGTAACTAGTGACCATCTCTCTACCCAGACATTTATTAGCTGGCTATACGTCTTTCCTATTGGGATATCCCTGATGAAGAGGATGCCACTAAAATTCCATCAAATCCCTTCCAAACCATAGACAATGGAAACAAACCTAATGGATGTAGGGACAAGTGAGCCAGATGCAGGTTGGCTAGCCTAGATTACTATGATTGCCTGGTGGACTATCAAAGCCACATGAAATCACGGCTGTGTGGGGGGAAAGCCGACTTCTTCTCTAAGTCATGGGAATGTGTCATACAGGGACTGCCTGATGGATCTCAAGCTTCTCATCAAATTCTGTAGAGAAAAGGGAAAGAAAAGAGAAATTGGATGGAAATGGAAGGAGACCCTCATTGTTATACAAAATTACATATAAGAGGTTGTGAGGGGAATGGGAAAAAAATAAGGAGAGAAATGAATTACAGTAGATGGGGTAGAGAGAGAAGATGGAAGGGGAGGGGAGGGGGGATAGTAGAGAATAGGAAAGGTAGCAGAATACAACAGTTACTATTATGGAATTATGTAAAAATGTGGATGTGTAACCAATGTGATTCTGCAATCTTTGTAATGTTTTGAATAACCAATAAAAAAAATTCTGTACACAGCATTGGCCATATTACCAATTAGATAACCAAAACCGATGGCCCACAGTGGGGTCTCTAGGTCCTCAAATTCTGCGTGACATTTTTAACTTCTGCACATGCTCAAAAGGGTGAAAGGAGATTCCCCTATGTGGAGGCCCTTTCCCTCCTTCGCTCACATCCTGACCTATGTTTCTCCAATAGATCCTCACCCTTAGCCTTCTGCTCCAGTCTCTCTGCTGTCACTATCACCTCAGCAACATGATTTCTCCCCTCCAATTACTAGATCAAAAATCCAAACCTCTGCCAGTTCTCAGACCATTGCCCAATTGCTGAGGTAGCAGGTAATGAAGTACCCCTCCACCAACTCCCTCCTCTCTTCTCCTATCAGTGTCCGCACCGGATCCCACCAGGTCCTCTTACCAGCTAACCCAAATCTCAAACCAGCTGAGGAGAGCCCTCAGACCCCTATCCAAGATGTAATGAAAATGGACTTAAAAGTTTCTTTGTCATCACTGAAAAAAGGTTACTCAGAATTTAAAGTCCCTTACAGGCTTTTAGTGATACTAACTCCAGTCTTCTCCTCTGCTCTACCTGTTCTACTGCTCAAGTTTTTGTTGCTAGGAAAATCCCAAACCCCTTTCCCATTATTCCTTTACATCTTTCCTTCCTCATTCTCAGATCTTCAGAACTGCTGTCAGCCCCACCTACCTCATCTGCCCCCTCTGTACCAGGCCCACCGAAAAGTCTTATCTGACCTTCTTCAGAAGTCTTCATCATGGCTGACTTTAGGACTTTCAGCAAAAGAGTCCCTATAAAAGACTTCAGAGTAGATAAAATTCCTCTTTACGTGTTGCCCTGTTCTACTTGGCCACTGGCTAAAAAATCTGCACTCCTAAGGTAGACACCCCCTTACTAGTTTTTCACAAAATATGTGTACAAGGCCTCTGGCCATGAGCTAGGGATTCACAGAGATGGCTACATTTCTAAGATACAGAAGTTACAAACTGGGCTCCATGGTAACAGCTGGCAGGGTGAAAATTAAAGGGAAGAAAGAGCTCTCCCTAACCCAGGTGTCCTTGAAAAGTTAACTTGCCAAGAACAGAGGAAAAAAACAGAAAAATAAACTGCTTTTTGTGAACTTCTGCAGACTGTGAACTTCTGCGCCCCTTCCTTTACATGTTGGGTACAAAATTCTGAAACTACCTAAACTTGGGTTTCAGGGGATTTATTGATTACAACAGAAGTAATGCCCTCTGAATCTGGTTGCAAACGAATAGGACTGTTTCCCTGTCTTCGGTACTATCTTAGGCGCCTTGCCTTGTCTGTCCCTACAGCAGTATAATTCTATATACTTAAACATTTTTTTATGTTTTCATGAAGTTGTCAACAGATATGATTAATTGTGTAATGGTGCAGATGTTTCCCAGAGTGCTTTATCCTGATGCATGTTCATTTGAAATTCAAATAGGGGGAAATAAAACCTGGTTCCACTGGGCACATATATCCCTCACATTAGCCATCCTATTAGAAATAGGAGTTGCTGCAGAGGTGGGCACAAGAACCACTGCCTTGGTCCATGGGACACAACAAATGACACAATTAGAAGCAGCAATAGACCAAAACTTAAAGATATTAGAAACCTCCATCACAGCTTTGCAGAAATCTTTAACCTCTCTCTCTGAAGTTGTTTTACAGAACAGTCAAGGATTGAACCTCCTCTTCATGAGAGAAGGGGGCCTTTGTTCTGCATTGATGGAAGAATGTTGTGTTTATGCTGACCATTATGGAGTTGTAAAAAAAATCTATGAGTAAATTAAAAGGACAACTTGAAGAGTGTCAATGAGAGAGAGAGGCCAAAAAAGGGTGGTTTGAGTCTTGGTTCACACAGTCCCCCTGTTTAACTACGTATTTATCAACCCTGGCTGGTCCAATAATAATCCTCATATTATTGCTAACTATAAACTCTGTTTGTTCAACCATGTAATTTCTTTTCTCCAATCTCAAATTGGACAAGTTAAACTTATGTTAATACCCCACTAGCAGACATAAAATGTGACACCCCCCAATGATCACTTTTATGACTAAAAGTAGCCAGAAGAAAAAGTGGGGAATGAAAGGTTAATAAAATAGGCACTTGTCACTTTCTGTTTTTCTGTACGCTTAACAAAACACTGTTGAAATCTTGAGAAATGTTTGCTAATCTTGTTCCCAGAATGTGCTGTCCCCAACTGACAAACTACAGAATGCACTCCCTCACCCGGTTACGCGCAAACTGCCCACTCGCCTTGATCCATTAATAAAAATCCCTCCCTGCCCTCTCCAAGGAAAGTATATAAGCTCTGCTTAAGCTGTTCTCAGGGCTCTCTGCTCTATTCAAGTGAGCTATGAGCACCAGCACGCTGGACCCCCAATAAACCCTTTGCTGTTGCATGAGGTAGATTCTGGGTGGTCTCTTCCTCCAACGCTCACCTGACATTTACTTGGATGACTGAATGTAGAAAAGAACATCCATTCAAAACGGGATAGTCAGTAAGATTAAGAATATAGTTGGTAGGTTTAGGAAGAAGAGTGAATATAGGATTTGGAAAAAAAAGTCCTTTAGCAATAGGGTTTCATATAGAGAGTGAATGTAAATGTCAGCACATGTGAAGAGTCAGTCACAATGATGAACTGGAGAAAACATGTAGGAAAGCAGATATCAATAGAGACATTATGAAATCAGGCAAAGCATAAAGTTAGTGATAGGATTACACATTCAACATGTTTGACTTTAATTATATAATCTAAGGAAAAAAGAAATATGTAGCCGTCAATAGGATTGACATTTGAGAGCATTAGGCAAGTAGACATGGATGATTTTAGTAATGCAGGTTCACTTTCCATTTAGGTTTTGGTACAATCATAAGTGTGACCTTTGCATTTTGTTTTCAGAATATTACTGTGATACAATGTATATGTAGATCAGGTGACATGAGTATTTCTTGTACCATTTCTGGGAGCAATATTTTGAAGACGTATAAATTAGTATTGGGGGTACAAAGAGTTGTACCCTGTGTCTATGAATATAGAGGTTTCCTGGCCTAAAGACATTTTGAGAAACTGCCTCTGAGGCTGGGCACTTGAAATATATGTTGTTGTCAGGAGCTTTAGCTTCCTTTGTTTTGAGACCATCAAAGCTAGATATGCATCTATGTGACCTGAAGGACATGTGTTCTTATTTTCCAATGAAAATGGTGCAGCAGTGATGAATTCTCTTTTTGTAGGTAAACAATGGCCATTGGGGCTAAGCGTCTCCCCGTGTGGACTGTGAAGCCCTTTGGTCATACTCCACTTTTAATGGTCTTTCTTGCTGCTACAATGGGAGTTTGGTATTTGCTTCACAAAATACAAGGAGTCCAAATTGGTCGCAGTGCTGCACGGCATTCTGTCACATGTGGTTGGTCAGTGTCTGCTGGAGAACGCACCAACTAGGCTTCTACCCCACATAGCTTGCACTCTTTTCCATAGCAACCTGATTCTGAACATTGCCCAGAAACGTCTCCATATACCAAGATGCCTTTTCATATAATTGTCTGCTGGCTGCACCATGTCAGTCACAGGACATTTGGAAGCCAATGGCAGATCTACATGGCCACAGCACAGATGTATTATCACACACTTGCTAACCACTACTCTAGGCTCACTACTCAGAAGGCTCCAACTTACTGGCATCTCTGTTCTACAGCATTTTCATGAAACCCATTCAATCAAGGCACTGTCTGGTATACTCCTGATCAGCAATAGGACATGGAAATGTTTTCCAGTGCCATCTGGTCAAGGGAATGTCCAAAATTTCATGGTATTTTTCTCGCCATTTTTCAAGGATGAATTTGGAGCCACTGTGTGTTTCCCATTCATCCAGGAACCATAAAATTTTGAGGAAGCTCATTTGAATGAAACCTCTGGAGAACTCTCACAGGCAAGGCTTCCTAAAGAGGGGGCAAAAGGTCACATGAAGCCAGGCCCATTGAGGTCTACAATGTGAGATCCATGTGTGTTTTGTCTCTTAATTATGGCTGTCAACTCTTTAAAAATAAAATCATGTAATATCCTGGATGAGATTTCCATGGCGATGTGGAAAGCCATCCTGGGCCTAGAACTCAGTTTCCAAGGGCGATTCTCATGCGTGGCCTCCTAAAATCCCAACACGACTTCATGGCAATACTTCTCTTAGTTCAGTTCCAGAACTCAGTCTTATGGGAATCACACCAGTGTTCAAGCCCAGGTGGACCCAGTCATCTCTTCCAACCACAAACAAATGACCACAATTAAAACCAAAACACTCTCAAATGGCCTTCAGCTTCTTCCATATAGACACTCAACATAAATTATATAACTGGTACCAACTTTAAATAATGGATTGAATTGTTATCTGAAAATATACAGGAAATCTTATATTGATATACAATCATTCATTCCAAAAAGTTATACATCTAATGGTAATATTAGGGTTATGGTTTATCATGAAGAGTGTGGGAGTTTTGCTTCAAATTTTTATGGAAATCAAAAACAATGTGTTTGGAAAGAAGTCTCATGAGAAGAACAGTCAAGAAACCTGGAGGAATACATGTGTTCTGAAGCAGGAAATGATTGAAAGTGAAACAAATGCCTATTAATTTGTGAACCTGTGGATGAAATATATATCCTATGGTGCGCATAAACTGAAGAAATAGTAATGTACCAGTGTTAAATAAAATGAACTTCAAAATACACATCATGTCCCATAGGAATCTATTTGCATTGATGTTAAACTGGGTCAGCTACTGTAGAAATATTAGGATTGTATGCACCATTTACTGAAGTTACTTTTCAGTACTAGGAAACAAATATGTATTTCAGGTGGATGTATATTTCTGAGAATAATCTTGTGAAAAGATGATTATGAATCCACATACATGAACATGAATGAATTTAGGTAGTGTATATAGGACACATATATTTTATATTTTGAAAAATTTGGAGAATATATATACACACACACAAAACACAATGAAAAGTAGCAATATATATGCCAATCGAAATTCTTCATGAAATATATATCATCCACTGATGCAAAAATATTAATTTTACTTAGCATGGATTTATGTATAATGTTTTTTTTTACTAGGAGGCTCCCCCATAGGTTGAATTTTCAGTTCCAACAGCGTTTAGGAGAAGTGATCTCTTCTCACAATTTGAATCTGCTAAGTCAGCCACGTCACAAGAATATACGTGTGATACCACGTAGGATTCTATATGTGCATATAAAATACATGTGGCAAGTAGGCTACAGAGAAAGGGAGACAGGTATTCACATATTTTTTAACTTTAAAAACACATGGAGAACTATTTCATTTAAAAATTAGCTAGATTTATAACACCTACCCTAGATCATGCAAAAGGCAACTCCAACTATACACCATGCCTCCTCTGAACTGCTTGTATTTCTATTCTATTTGGGTTATTTTTCTCCATCATATTAGTATTAGTAGTCATAGTCTAGTAGGATATGGATTAGTGCCAGGGGTCCCGGCCGGCAGGACACATCAACGTGGGCATCGAACATAGTTGGGAAGGAATGAAGAGACAAGAGACAGGACAGATGACACCCAGACAGGAGTTCTGATCAAGCTGCAAACTTTTATTGTTCTCACAGGGTGTTTATATGCTGCTGATGGGAAAGCTCTCTTATCTGCAGTTGCTGGATGTCTTCACAGGGTTAGATAACCTCAGGATATTTCAGGAAGACAGATGGCGACAGGATGTCTCAGGGAGATAGATGGTTGTGGGATATCTCCCAGGCAGGATGTCTTCCAGGGGGCTGTTTCTTGTAAGTGTCAGGCTATTCTTTGAAGGAGAACTTTCTTTTATCCCCTGACATCTCCCCCTTTCTTATATAAAATATTTGACCTACCTTACCGGCCATGTTTTTAGGGGGGGGGTTAGAGGCTCTGTTTCTCTAGGAGGCCTTAGAATATCTCCTGATCCGAGCGAGCATCTTTACTAGCAGATTTCGTGGTGGCCTTGGCATGTTTTTGGAGGAGATGGCCTTGAAGTGGAAGCATGCCAACCGCCATGCACCAGAGCATGTCACTCACAGGTCTTGTGTTTGGGGATCCGTGGATCCATCCTTTTGCAATCCTTCCTGCACCCTCCGATATTATGGCCTAACGTCCTCACTCCATGGGTGCGTTTTCCCCCAAGCCGAAGGGCCCATGTAGACGAACCCTTATGGCAAGGGCAGAAGATGGTTTGTCAGAGCTGTTACTTATAGTTTTATGTAAGAAAGAGAGATTTGTGGGGATGTAAACTTAAGAAATAAGCCTGTGAGAAGGGTAGAACATCCTTTTAAAAGTTGACAGCGTGGTCTTCCATCTCCAGATGATGATAGTGGATTTGTAGGGGCTTAGAGGCCATAATATTAATGTGTTCTTTAATAAATTGTACCACACTGTTTATAATGCAGGGTCCTATGGTCACCATTAAACGTAAACCCAACAAAGGGCCTAATAGGGGAAGAAGGTAGGGTAGAAATCCATTAAGCTTTGTCCAGAGGGGATTTTCAAATAGTTCCCTTCATCTCTTTTCTAGATCTTCTTGAAGCTGCTTAAATTTAGTGCATACTATGACTGATTTATTGGCATAAAAGCAGCATCGTTCCCCTAAGGCCAATCAAATATCTCCCTGGTGAGCAGTCAGCAAATCTAAGCCTCGTCTGTTTTGAAGGAACACTTTTGCCAGGAAGTCTATTTGGTCCTACAAATCTTTAATGGTTTCTGATAGAGTTTGTACATCATTTTAAGTTGTTGAGACAGGCGATGGTAAGGGTGTATTGCCGTGCCTAAGCCAGTGTACCTGTGCCCACAGCAGCTGTTATTCCAAGGCTGGCAATAAGTGATAAGGCCTGTATCGCCCGCCTCTGTCTTTTGACTAAGGTGTCTAGGCTAGAGGTTCGTCTCCTGGGACAATAGTTATATCAGGGAGTAATAAGGCAAGAACACAGCCACTGTTCCAATTCGCTGGAAGCCTGGGGAAGGCCACATTTCCTCCACACATAACAACTGTGCCATTGGGGGGACAAAGAGATGGGATGGGTGAGGAATAATTTTGTACTGTTGAGCAACTTCCAAAGGAAGCAATTCCAAAATCCATATCATAGGTATTATTCTGCATCACGCCTAAAAGACATAATGTAAAAGTGCCTATAGGCTGTACTTTAAAGGGAAATCCGGGTTGGCATGTATTATCATTGTCCATAGTAGAATTAATAGGAACTGCCATAGGCATGCTTGCCCCTGTTGTCATGCAGAGCCAGCAATTACCAGCAAGGGTGGGGTTGGAATTATTAAGGAAGGAGAAGGTAGTTTGCAAAATATCTAATGTATTGGTATCTAAACCTGGGAACTGGGATTTCGGCTACATTAAGGGATGATATGTGAGCTCAGGGATTTGGGGTTTCAAAAGTTTGATTATCTGAGGATGCTTGACTGCATCAGTGGGTCCTCTACCATCAGAGACCCCTGTAGGGTCCTTAATGGGCCAGTAGGAAGTTTTTCCGACAGTGCCTTGGCACCCAGCTGACTGTAGCTTGGTGTATTTGCCTTCTCCTCCCTGGTCAAAGAGAACGGGGGTATAATGAATAGTGGTCCACCCTGCTTCATGAGTTTTAGTTAGGGAGGCTTCAAAAAATCATTCTCCCTGCTTGTTAACACAAATTGAGGCCCACACAAAACAAGAGACATGCATCGCCTGGGTATGCGTACGGGTTGCAGAACAATTTTGGAGAGCTTTACTTGTACTAGGAGGAATAATCTTTGGCTTGTTAACACATACCCATTTAGGCTGATGAACTCCTCTGAATTTATGGTCAACCTCGGCACGGAGGTAAGCCACCTTAGTCATGCAGTCAGCAGTCTGGTTCCAACTAGTGGGAGCCTGAGTCCAAGATCCTCCCTTGCCTTCACGGGGGGAGGGGGGGGAAGGTACTCCATGATGTTGGAAGGTGGAGGGCCCAGGCCTCCGTGCACAAACCTGTTCAGCAGAAGTGCCTTAAGCAGGATCCTCACACAGATTGTTGGATGGATCCAAAAAAGGGGAAAATTTGTACTCAGGGAGAGGGCCTCCGTCCCCGGTTTGAGGTAAGTCATTAACCTGTTTAACCAGGCATTCTGGTAACCATCTTGGGGCTGCTAGCTCTTGGTCCAAAACACAAGCTGAGCCACATTCCCAGATGAGGACAGGTTGTGGGCATTTCCATTTATTTGTAAGGGGATTTCGCCACATAACAGGTGGCTGATCAGAATTGGAAAAGGGATGCCAGTGTGTGTCTGCAGCCGAAAGGCCTTCACTGTCTAGGGTAAGAAAAGAAAGGGCAAATAATGCATGGTTAAGGCAATGCCTGTGAGTGGTAAATACAAGGGCGGAAGCCTTAAGGCGAAATAGCCAAGTCTTTAAGGTAAGGTGGAACATTCCACAATGCCTTGGCCCTGAGGTTTGTATTGAATTCCAGTAGGATGACAAAATTGCAAGGTAGCACAAAACTGTTTAAACTTGGCACTGGTATATGGAGGACAATTATCTGTTTTAATATGTATTGGTTTACCCATTATGGAAAAGGCTGAAACAAGATGAGAAAGGACATCTTTGGTAGCCTCTCCAGAATGTGGTGATTCAAAAATAAAGCTGCTGAAGGTATCGATAGAAACGTGTATATATTTGGTTTTTCCAAATTCAGGAAAATGAGTAACATCCATTTGCCAAACCTGATTTGGCAGTAATCCTCGGGGGTTAACTCCCAAGTGTTGAATGGGGAGGGAGAGAGCGCAAGCAGGGCATTCTTTTACTATTTCTCGTTTCTGTTGCCTGGTAATTTTACAAAGTAATCGAAGGCTCTGGGAATTTAGTTGGTGAAGATTGTTTAGCTCCGTGGCCTATTGAATGGAGCCACCAAAAATTGGAAAGATGGTAGGAGTTGCTGCATCAGCTTGAGCATTACCTGTGTTAGAGGGCCGGAAAGATCAGAGTGTGCCCTGATGTGTCCTAAGAAAAATGGGTGTTGTCTGGCCTGAATTAGCTGCTGAAGCTGGTGAAACAGAAAGGCCGCATTGGAAGAATCTTTAATGGCGGGTGAAATCTCCAGCAGGGGCACAGAATGAGCAATGTAGGCACTGTCTGTATGAATATTAACAGTATTATCACAAAATGTTATAAAAACTTGTGTTATGGCAAACAATTTCACAAACTGTGCTGAATGATAGACAGTATCAAAGGCTGTAGGCTGGTTATTGACAACAAAGACCACACAGCCATTACTGGAACCGTCTGTAAAGACAGTAAGGGCTTGGAACTGGGAGCCTTTTGAGTAATTTTGGGAAAAATAAATGGATGTATCTGGACAAAATGTAAAAGGGTGTCATTGGGGACGTGGTTATCAATTGTTCCCAAATGGCCTGATTGGGCAATACCCCATTCATCCCCTCTCTGTAGTAAAAATTGGGTTTGGTCATTAGTATATGGTATTATAATATTATCAGGGTCTTTGCCAAAATGTTGTCGAGAAAGCAAATGACTTTAATAATAATAGAAGCTACCTGAGCAAGATAAACGGTAATAAACTTGGAGGATGTGGTGGATAAATGGACCCAAAGCAAGGGGAAGCCTTTATTTTTAAAATATGGATATCACTGCCAAAATTTTCCTGAGGGTATATGAGGAGTGTGTAAAAGAACCAGAACCAGAGGAAGGTTATAAGAAATTTGTGTAACAAACTGTTTGGCAATGGCCTCTGTGACTTGGTTTAATGCCTGTCATGCCTCGGGAGTAAGCTTTTGAGGGGAGGAAGGGTAGGAATCACCTCTCAAAATATCATTAAGGGGCAAAAGTACACAAGTGGATAATTTTAAATGTTCTTAGCCATTGAATATCTCCCAGTAATTTTTGAGAATCATTAAGGGTGTGAAGATGGTTCACACGCAGTTGTATTTTATGAATTTGGATCTGATTATCTTGAAGTTTAAGGCCCAAATAGGTATAAGGGTCCTGTGTTTAAACCTTATCAGGAGCTATCCGTAGTCTAAAGGTAGTGAGGGTTTTCTAAAGGTCCAAGTAACAATTATTAAGGTCATGGTAATTAGGTGCAGCAATTAAAAATTCATCCATATTATGTAAAACATAAAATTGTGGTCATCACTCTCTCACAGGGTCTACTGCTTGAACAACTTATATTTAGCAAAGACTAGGGCTGTTGGCCATACCTTGGGGAAGAACCTTCCATTGAAATCTCTGCATAGGGCCGTGGAAATTAATGCAAGGGAGACTAAAGGCAAAATAGGGTCTATCCTCAGGATGTAAAGGAATGGTAAAAAAGCAAACTTTTAAGTCAATAACCATTTTACAATAGTTTTGGGAATAGCCATTGGTGTGGGAATTCGAGGCAGTAGTGCTCCCATGAGGCACATAACTTTATTACTGGCACACAAATATTGTAAAAGATGCCGCTTGTCTGATTTTTTCTTGGTAACAAAAATAGGAGTAATCCATGGTGAGGTTGAGGGCTCTACATGGCCAGCTGCCAGCTGTTCCTGCACTAACATGGAGGAAGCCTCCAATTTTTTTGGGGGGTAAGGGGCCACTGATCCACCCACACAAGAGTCTGAGTCTCCCAAATAATTTTATCTGCATGGGGTACAGGAGGGTCAGGAACCGACACTAAAAATCAGAATACCCAAGTCCATATGTATTTGTTTTTTTATGGGTTTTATAGTCCCCACCAGTCCTTGTCTCAGTCTCACAAGGCCTGTACCAGGGACAAAATTTATACGAAGCATTTGATGAGTCACCATGGAATTGGGACTGGCAAGAATGACTTCCATTTGACTCAAAATATCTCGGCCCCATAGGTAAACAGGGAGGTCAGGAACAATGAAAGGAGTGACAGTCACCTTATTACCCTCTTTATCAGTAAAGCTAAGAGCCCTAGAACTGACATGGGGATTTTTTGACTCTTAACCCTTTTAGGTCATTCAAGGATGGGGTGATGGGCCAACCTATCGCCAGTATTTGTGAGAAATAATTGTGGCATCAGCTCCAGTATCTAGAATTCCTTGGAATTCCTTTTTTTCAATAAGTAAGGAAAGGGTGGGTCTATTGTGAGAAATGGGCTGAACCCAATATACATCAGAGGAGCCGAGGGAGGCTGTCCCCCATTGTATGTTTGGGCGGTGGAAGTGCCTCCTGAATCCAAGGGAAGGAATATTAATTGTGCAAGTCTTGTTCCTGCTGGGATGGCCGCAACTCCATTAATAGCTGTTGCTAGTATTTTTATTTCTCCAGTGAAATCATTATCATTAATGCCAGGGAAGACCTGAACACCATTTAAGGTAGCAGAGGCTCTTCCAAGAATAAGGGCACTCGTATGAGATGAAGGGGGACCCATAATTCTAGTGGGTATTATCTGGTGCCCTTGCATTGAGTCTAATATTGTATCGGTGGTGGCACAGAGGTCCAATCCTGCGCTTCCTGGGGTGGCTAGTTGGAGGGAGGCAATTGTGGGGAAGAATTTTGTGGTAGGTTTGGAGTTTGGAAGGGAATAAACCTTATTGCCCCTGGTTTTGTCCTGGGGGAGGTCGTGGCCAGGGGCTGGCCCCGCAGGGGGTTTCCTGAGAAGCAGGAAGAAATAGGCTGTCTGAGGCCATTTGTCTTAGATCTACACTTACTGGCCCAGTGATGACATTTACCACATCTAGAACAAAGGGTAGCTGGGGGCGGTTTAGCCCCAGTTTGAGGAGACAATATTCCTAGGCTTTGTTTGTCTTTCAGACACTTGCGTGCAAAATGGCCAGGTTGTTTACAAGTAAAGCAAGTACATGAGCCAGGATTGTGAAAGGCCTTGGTAAAGGGGGCATGTAGGGCGAGACCCATGGCATGGGCTGCACCCACCCCTGCACAGAGTTTAATAAAGTCCGAAAGTTTCCCTTTTTCCTTATGTGGTCGAAGAACATCCTGACATGCCGGGTTGGTGTTTTCAAAGGCAAGATGTTTTACAAAAGTTCTTTTGCTTTCGCTTGGTCCAAGCAAGCATTCTGCAGCTAGGTTAAGCCGGGGAACAAGGTTTCTATAAGGGTCGTTGGGTCCTTGTCAAATTTTTGCCAAAGAAGTGGTAGCCGAGCCAGTTTGAGGGAGGCATCTCCAAGCATGTAAGCAAGCCATCTGAATCTGCGCCAAAATTCCAGCAGGGAAACGTGCCTATTTAGTTTTAGTGTCAAATGGCGCATAGCCCACTAGCTTAACATAAGTTCAGGATTTAGAGGAGGCCTTAGTTAATTTTTTTTGAGCAGTTTCCTGACAGTGCTCCTCGAAATCTGCATTCCATAACAGGAAATCTCCAGCACTGAGGGTAGCTCGGTCTAAAAATTTCCAATCATTGGGAGTAAGCCATTGTGCGCTGTGGCTTTCTAATAAAGTCAACTTGTAGGGCACAGTGGGGCCATTGTGAGCACAAGTCTTTTTATGTTTTTCAAGGAAACGCAGGCTTAATTTTTTTGTAGACACTCTGGGTTCCTTCCTGCCTAGGGGTGAACTCCTCATCCTCTGAGTCCTGATCTCCTTGATCCATTTCCCCCACTTCCTCCTCTTGATCCTCGTCTAAGTCTTTGACCTCAGCCTGGGCAGGTTTATCTATCTGACTGCGGGTGACTGGGAAGGCGAGAACAGGCTGATGGAGTGGCTTAGCCTTTGTATTAGACCGCCGTGGGCCAGCTTGCATTGATTCCGTGCCTAAGGCTAATGAACAGAGCTCAGAGTCTAGGGATCTTAATTCTTTTAAAAGTTTGATCTGTTCCCGTCTATGTTGGAGAGACTCTCACAAGGGAGCCAAGCTAGGCAAGGGAAGTGGGGAAAAATATCTGGGTTGCATTTTGCTCCTGAAAGGCTGGAGCACAAAAGGCAGGAGGGATATAGGAGGTAGGTAGATGTGTAAGTCCTATAGGCTGTGGCAGGGTCCTGAGAGGTGGCGCATCTTCTGAATGGTAGCTTGCTGCTTCCTTCTCCAAGGTAGCCTCCGTCCCAGGGGTCAATGTGTCTCTGGGATTTAAAACTCGATAAAGGTTTTTGGTAACCATTGGAGCCTTATTCATTAGGGTGGTATTTTGAGGGGGACTAGGAAGGTTCCCAGGGTCCTGGGGAGACTGAGAAGGGTCAATGTCTATACTAACTGATGGGCATGCCGTGGGGAGACGAGAGGTGTTTTGCATAGTCTCTTCTCCAATCCTGACAAGTTGTAAGGTACCATTGTCAAAGGGTGAACTTTTAAGAATTTCATTAATTAAGTTCCAGTAAGAAAAGGTGGGAACTGGCACTTTTTCTGGGCCAAAGGTTTCATAAAAATCTTTTAAACAGTCTCTTACTCTAAGCCATCTTTTGCCATCAATGGTCACTTCAATGTGAAACCATGGACACAATTCTCCTATGTATTAGAAGAAAAATTTTAAGTCCTTTTTCTTAACACGCACCCCTCATGTCTTGAAGGACTCCTTGAGGCCTGACAAAAACAAATCATGTGACGAAACTGCTTGTCCCATGGTGGGTCACTCACCGTGCGTCATCCCCACTCTCCTCCTGGATCTGTCTCTTTGTGGTGTCTGCTGAGGCAATTGCGAGCTCCACTTGATGAAGTCTTCCAGGAGGACGGGGTTCCCAATCAGTCAAAGGCTCGAGCCCCAGTCAGTGGGTGCCAGTAGTCACGGCTGGAAAGACACATCAACAGGGGCAGCAAACCTAGATGCGGAGGAATGAAGGGACAAGAGACACGAGAGATGACAGCAAGACAGGAGTTCTGATCAAGCTGCAAACTTTTATTTTTCACACAGGGGCATTTATATGCTGGAGATGGGAAAGCTCTCTTATCCAAAGTTCCTGGATGTCTTCACAAGGTGAGATAAACTCAGGATGTTTCAGGAATACAGATGGCAACAGGATGTCTCAGAGACACAGTTGGCTACAGGATGTCTCCCAGACAGGATGTCTCCATGGGGGCTGTTTCTTGTAAGTGTCAGGCTATTCTTTGAAGGTGAATTCCTTCTACGCCTGACAGTCAGGGAATCAGTATTTCAAATGGAAAATTGGAAAAAGAATCCAATGTGTATTCAGAAAAATGCCTTGACATTACCTTCATCCCATGTAAGACACAATTAGAGGAGAAGAGTTAGAAAATCTGTGAATACACATCTGGAATGGAAAATGCTCAGGAGTTCACAACCTTGGAGGTGGTATAGGAGTTTCCAAAAGTCAGGGACAGGGTAAAACCACCACAAACATGGAGCTCTGCCGGCCTAAATATTTCTTGAGAAACTTCATCTGAGGTTGTTTTTAGGAGCTTTAGCTTCCTTTATAGTGAGACGATCAAAGCTGGGTCAGCATCTATGTGACCTAGAGGACATTGTTTCTTATTTTCCAATGAACATGAGGCAGCAGTGCTGAATTCTCTCTTTGTAGGGAAACTGTGGCCACTGGTGGCTAAGTGTCTCCCAGAGTGGAATGTGAAGCCATTGGTCATCCTCCAATTTTTGTGGTGTTTCTTGCAGCTGCACTGGGAGTTTGATATTTGCTTCACAAAATACAAGAAGTTCAACTGGGACACAGTGATGGAGGGAGTTCTGTCACGTGTGGTGGGTAAGGGTCTGCAGGAGAATGCACCAACAAGGCTTCTATCCAACATAGCTTGCCCTCTTGACCATAGCAATCTGATTGTAAACATTGCCCTGAATCCTCTCCATATAACAAGATGCCTTTACATACAAGGATCTGGGGCTTGTACCATGTCAGTCACAAACCATTTGGAAGCGAAGGGCAGATGCAGATGACCCGACCACAGATGTTTTAACACACACCAGCACACCACTGCTCTAGGCCGACTACTCAGCAGGCTCCAAATTACTGGCATCTCCGTTCTACACCATTTTCATGAAACCCAGTCAATCAAGGCACTGTCTGGTACACTGATGGTCATCAATAGGACATCCAAAGGTTCTCCAGGTCCACCTGGTCATGGGAATGTCAAAAATTTAAAGGTATTTATCTAGCCATTTTTCAAGGGTGATGTTGGAGGCACTGTGGGTTTCAATTCATTCAGGAATGATTAAATGGAGAGGAAGCTCATTTCAATGAAAGCTCTGGAGAACTATCACACGCAAGGCTTCCCAAAGACAGGCCAAAAGTCCCATGAAGCCAGACCTATTGAGGTCTACAATTTGAGGTCCATATGTGTTTTGACTTGCAACTATGGCTGCCAAGTCTTTAAGAATAAAATCATGTGATATCCTTCCCAAGATTCCCAGTGCTCTGTGGAAAGCCAACCTGGGCATAGATCCCAGTTTCCAAGGGCGACTCTCATGCATGGCCTCCTAAAATCCCAACACAATACAAGGCAATACTTCTTTGAGGTAAGTTGCACAACTCAGTCTCTAAGGAGAATCACACCAGTGTTCAAGCCCAGGTGGACCCAGTCATCTATTCCAAGCACCACACAAATGACCGCAATGAAAATCAAGACACTCCCACATGGCCCTCATTTTCTTCCATATAGACACTCATCATAACCTCTGGCTGGAGGTTTCCATGAGGGGCACAGCCTAAGACAGTGTCCAAAATAAGCTCCCTTGCATCCATTTGCCTAAAGTCAGTGTGGCCGGGACATCCTTCCTGTGAACCAGGAGTGTTCAAAGAGGCCTGCCGTTAATATTGCTCTTATTCTCAATTTTGAGGCCTACTGACTGTGGTGTTTAGATTCTTTATGTTAATTGGAGTCATGAGAAAACCCAAGAACCTATGGTCTAGTGTCTGCAGGGCTTTGAAGAACTCATTTGACCCAAAGGATCCATATTCTCAATGATGGAAGTCAGAAACCTTACAGAGGAAGGCGAGAAACTTCATCCAAAATGACTGCTCTTTTGGCTTTTTGATTTGCATGCACACATGGGATTTTTCTTTAGATCCATCAGGTGCTGAGAATCTAAGCCACAGCCTCACACAGGGCCAAGAGGCTGATTCAGACACATCCCTTTCCAAAGCAATTAAGAAAGAGCCACAGGTAATGTTTATACATTTCCATTTGAAAACTGTTTTCTTCAGGCTTCAAAAAGGCATAGCCTGAGGCAAAGACCTTCCTGACATTCAGGGCAACAGAAGGATATGTAAGCAAAAGGCCCAAAGCGGGGTTTTTCCATTGAGACTTTCCTGGTCACACTGATATCTGAGTTTTCTGAGATGCTCATCATTTCCTTCAGCTCTCTAGTACATGGCCGTATCACAGAGCATGGAGGTGGTTCATATCTTGGACACAATACCATGAGCGTATTCTGGAGGTTGCCCATAATTCAGGTAGAGAACAGGAACTTAAGAAGATATTAGGTGTTGCCCATCCATTAGGCAAGCCGCAGACCATTCATAAATTGGGCAGAATGAATGCTGGGAAGATTTCTACTAGAAAGGACACATGTATTTATGCATTCTCTTTTCTATTGTCTACAACCATGGACACAGTGGGATACACAGATATAGAAAGACTAGCCTTGTCAAATGACTTACTAGAATCAGTTCACACCAAACCAAACAAACCGACTTTCTTACCTATTCTCAGAACATGAGACAAAACCACAAACCAATACCCACACGCACACCCACACAGACCCCCAAGTACGTCTGTGACAATACGGAGTGTCGTTTGATGGTGGGCCATAAGAAATTCCCTCATAATGGGCTGTCCTGTCTCAGATCTAGTCTCTGTGGCCAACTTTGTGAATCTGTAAGGAGCCAGTGGTGAGCCACTATCTGCTTTCTCAGGAAAGGCCCCTCTTCAGACCTTCCTGGCATTTGGCCATCCTCACATAAGTAGGTACCAAGAAAGACTGACTCTGTCTTTGGTAAATTCGAAAAATTTTGACCACTGGGACTGTGACTGGGACTGGCTCTGGATGCCTGGCTTTCTGGATCCCAAGTTCAGAGAATTCCATCACCAAGGAAGTGAGGTGAGGTCACTTCCTTCAGGAACTGAATGAGGTCCATACCTTGGCAACCACTTTGTCCTAACAGTTGCTTCCAAGGGTCCCATGAGATGGAGGCTGCACCTACTTACTCTGACATTTTCACAAGTTAGAATGGTATAAAACCATAGGCACCCAGGAACAGCTCTCCACACAGGCCTGGTTTGCTGCATCTTCTTTACATTAAGAAGAGAGAGGCTGATTCTGACACAACCCTTCATCCTGACCAGGTTGTTTGCAATGAAAGATGACTTTTGCTCTCTGAGGTCCTTAATAGCTTCCTACATCTTCTCCAGGGATCATCTTTAATGACCTTTGAGGTTCTCAGCAGGTGAAAGATCCCTTAATTTCTGTCTTGTAAGACCAACTCTGTCCCTGCTCTTCTGTAAAGTTAGATTGAGGGAAGAGTGTATGGTTAGGGTTAATAACATGTTCAATCTGTGTTAGGAACTATTCTGCTGGATGAATAATGTTATTGGGAACCTACGATATTTATAAGAATATGTAGGTGAAATATATGTATGAAAACAGAAATCTAAGATTTGAAACCCTGAAGGGCATTGGGCCCTTCATTGGTATACTTAGTGTTGACTTACTTTCTGCACAGATGTCTCAGATAAATCCATATACAATGGCATAGGACCTTGTACATTGGATGATTGAATGTGGAAGAGAACATCCAGTCAAAAAGGGATAGTAGGTAAGATTAGGAAGATAGTTGGTAGGTTTTGGAAGGAGAGTGAGTATAGGATTTGGAAAAAAAAAAACTTCTTTAGCAATAGGGTTTCTGTTAGAGGGTGAAGGTAAATGTCAGCACATATGAAGATTCAGTCACAATGATGAACTTTGGAAAATATGTAGGAAATCAGATAATAATAGAGACATTACAAAATCAGGGAAAGTACAAAGTGAGTGATAGGATTAGACATTTTGAACAGGGTTGAGTTTGAATATATAATCTTAGGAAGAAACAAATATGTAGTCACCAATAGGATTGACATTTGAGAGCATTAGGCAATGTGGACATGGATGTTTTTAGTAATCCCTGTTCACTTTCCTTTTAGGCTTTGGTACAATCATAAGTGTAACCTTTGCATTTTGTGTCCAGAATATTACTGTGATAAAATGTATATGTAGATCGCGTGACATTAGTATTTCTTCCAGCATTTCTGGGAGCAATGTTTTGAAGTCCTATAAATTAGTATTGGTGGTACAAAGAGGTGTACACTGTGTCTATGAATATAAAGATAGTGCATGAATAGACCACATTGTGAATAAATAATATAACTGGTCCCACTTTAAATAATAGATTGAATTCATATCTGAAAATATATAAAAAATCTTATATCGATATACCATCATTCATTCCAACCAGCAATACATCTAATGGTAATATTAGGGTTATGGTTTATCACGAAGTTTCTTTGAGTTTTGCTTCAAAAGTGATCATGGAAATCGAAAATAATGTGTTTGGAAAGAAGTCTCATGAAAAGACCCATCAAAAACATGGAGGAATACATGTGTTCTGTAGAATAAAGTGATTGAAAGTGAACAAAATGCCTATAAATTTGCAAACTTTTGGATGAAATATATTTGCTATGATGAGCATAAACTGAAGAAATAGTAATGTACCAGTGATGAATAAAATAAATGTCAAAATGCACAACATGTCCCATAGGAATCTACTTGTATTGATGTTAAACTGGTTCAGTTACTGTGGAAATATTAGGATTTGTATGCACCTTTCACTGAAGATAGTTTTCAGTACTAGGAAACAAATATGTATTTCAGGTGAATGAATAATTTTGAGAATACTCTTGTGAAAATTTGATTATAAATACACATACTTGAATATGAATGAGTTTAGGGAGTGTATAACAAGACATATATTTCATATTTTGAAAAATCTGGAGAGTGTGTATATATATATATACATACACAAACACACAGACATTAAAAATAGCATAATATATTCCAATTGAAATTCACCATGAAATATATGTCATCTACAGATCCAAATGTATTTATTTTATTGAATATGGATTTATGTATAATGTTGTTAAACAAGGAAGCTCACTCATAGATTGAATTTTCAGTTCCAACAGCTTTTAGGAGGAGTGATCTCTTACAATTTGTATCTGCCAAGTCAGTCACCTCACAAGAATGTACGTGTGGTATCAGGTAAGATTCTATAATTGCATGTAAAAATACATGTGCTGAATAGGATACAGAGAAAGGGATGCCTTGACATTACAATCACGGAGACTAAGGCACAATTAGAGGAGAAGAGTTAGAAAATCTGTGAATAAATATCTGGAATGGAATATGCTCAGGAGTTCACAACCTTGAAGACGGAAGAGGAGATTTCAAAAGTAAGGGACAGGGAAAACAGTCCACAAACATGGAGCTCTGGTTCCCTAAATCCTTCTTGATCCTCACTCTGAGTTTGGGCACTTGAAATATATGTTGTTGTCGGGAGATTTAGCTTCCATTGTAGTGAGACAATCAAAGCTGTGTCTGCATCTATGTTACCTCGAGGACATGGTTTCTTATTTTCCACTGAATATGTGGCAGCAGTGCTGAATTTTCTTTAGTAGGTAAACTGTGGCAACTGGGGGATAAGTGTATCCACATGTGGACTGTGAGGCCATTTGGTCATCCTCCACTTTTCGTCGTGTTTCTTGCTGCTGCACTGGGATTTTGGTATTTGCTTCATGATATACAAAGAATTCAACTGTTACCCGGTGCGTGAGTGAGTTCTGTCACTTTTGGTAGGTCAGGGTCTGCAGGAGAATGCACCAACCTGGCTTATATCCCACATGACTTGCCCCCTTGACCATAGCAATCTGATTCTAAACATTGCCCTGAATCCTGTCCATATAACAAGATGCCTTTACATACAAGGGTCTGCTGGCTGCACCATGTCAGTCACAAGTCATTTGGAAGCCAATGGAAGATCCACATGGCCCCACCACAGTTGTTTTATTGCACACCTGCCCAGCACTGCTGTAGGCCCACCTCTCAGCAGGCTCCAACTTCCTGGTATCTCTGTTCTGAACCTTTTTTATGAAAACCAGTCAATCAAAGCACTGTCTTGTAATCTCATGATCAGCCACAGGATATCCAAAGATTCTCCAGTGCCACCTGGTCATGGGAAGTTTAAAAATTTCTTGGTATTTATCTACCCATTTTTAAAGGTTGAAGTTGGAGGCACTGTGTGTTTCATTTCATTCTGGAACTATTAAATGGTTAGGAAGCTCATTTCAATAAAATCTCTGCAGAAGTCTCACAGGCAAGGCTTCCCAAACAGTGGCCAAATGATCACATGAATCCAGGCCCATTGGGATCTACATTGTGACATCCATGTGTGTTTTGACTCTCATATATGGCTGCCAAGTCTTTCAGAATAAAATCATGTGGTAACCTGGCTGAGATTCCCAGTGCTCGGTGAAGAGCCACCCTGGGCCTAGATCTCATTTTACAAGGGTGACTCTCATGTGAATCCTCCTAAAATCCCAACACAATTCATGGCAATACGTCTCTGAGGTGAGGTCCACAACTCAGTGTCTAAGGGGAATCACAACAGAGTTAAAGCCAAGGTGGACCCAGTCTTCTATTCCAACGGCCACACATGACCACAATTAAAACCAAAACACTCCCACATGGCCCTCATCTTCTTCCATATGGACACTCATCATTACCTCTGGCTTGAGGTTTCCATGAGGGGCACAGCCCAAGACAGTGTCCAAAATAACCTCCATTGCCCCTCATTTGCCTAAAGTCAGGGTGTCCTGGACACTCGTCCGGGGAACCAGGAGTGAACAAATAGGCCTGCTATTAATATTGCTTTGCTCCTCCAATTTGAGGCCTACTGACTGTCAGGTATAGATTCTTTATGTGATTTGGATTCTGGAGAAAACCCAAGCACCTATGGGATAGCCTCTAAAGGGCTTTGAAGAACTCATTTGATCCAAAGGTTCCTATTCTCACTTGATGGAGGTCAGGAACCTTACAGGGGAAGGCGAGAGACTTCTTCCATAATGACTGCTCTTTTGGCCAATTTAGTTTTGGATGCAAACATGGGATTTTCTTTACATCCATCATGTGCTGAGAATCTAAGCCAAAGCCTAACACAGGACCTAGAGCCTGATTCAGACATATCCCTTTCCAATGCAATTAAGCAAAGAGTCACAGGTGATGCCCATTGATTTCCATTTGAAAACTGTTTTCTTTAGGCTTCCCAAAGGGGTGGCCAGAGGCAAAGACCTTCCTGACATTGAGGGCAACAGAACAATAGGTAACCAAAGCAGTATTTCTCCACTGAGACTTTCCTGATTACACTGATATCTGAGTTTTCTGAGTTGCTCGCCATTCCCTTCAGCTATCCAGTACATGGCCATGTCACAGAGCTTGGTGGTGGTATACATCTTGGACACAAAACCATGAACCTATTCTGGAAAGTGGCCAGAATTCAGAAAGAAAACAGGAACTTAGGAAGATATCAGGGGTTGCCCATCAATAATGCAAGCCACAGTCCATACATAAATGGGAAGTATGAATCCGGGGAAGCTTTCTAGTAGACAGGACACATCCATTGAAGCATTCTCTTTTCTAATGTCTACAACCCCTGACACAGTGGGATACACAGACCTAGAAACACTCGCCTTTTCAAACGACTTACTAGAATCAATTAACTCCAAACAAAACAAACTGCCTTTCTTACCTATTCTCAGAACATGAGACAAAACCACAAACACACACCCACACCCACAAATGCACCTCCTTCCCCCAAGTAGGTCTGTGACTATCCACAGTGTCCTCTGACTGGTGGGCCATACTATGTTTCCATGAAATGGCCTGTTCTGTCTCAGATCTGTTCTCCTTGTCCAACTCTGTGAAGTTGACAGGAGCCAGCGGTGAGCCACAACCTGGTTTCTCAGGAAAGGGCCCTCTTCAGAGCTTTACTGGCATTTGGCCATCCTCACATTAGTAGGAACCAAGAAAGACTGACTCTGTCCTTGGTAAATCCAAACAAGTGAGATCACTGGGACTGGGACTGGGACTGGCTGTGGGTGCCTGGCTTCCTGGACCACATGTTCAGAGATTTCGAACACCAAGGAAGTGAGGTGAGGTCACTTCCTTCAGGAACTGAATGAGGTCACTGCCTTGGCAAACACATTGTCCTAATTGTTGCTTCCAAGGCCCCATGAGATGGAGGCTGCCCCTACTTCCTGTGACACTTTCACAAGTTAGAATGGTATATCATCCATAGGCACTCCAGAGCAGCTCTCCACACTGGCCTGTTTTGGTCCATCTTCTCTACATTAAGAAGAGAGAGGCAGATTCAGACACAACCCTTCATCCTGACCAGGTTGTTGGCCATGGAAGGTGACTCTTACTCTCTCAGGTCCTTCATAGCTGCCTACATCTTCTACAGGGATCATTTCTGCATGGACGTTTGAGGTTCTCAGCGGGTGGAAGATCCCCTAAATTCCTGTATTGTAAGACCAACTCTTTCCCTGCTCTTCTGTAAAGTTAGATTGAGGGAACAGTGTATGGTTAGGGTTAATAACATGTTCGATTTGGGTTAGGAATTGTTCTGCTGTATGAATAATGTTTTTGGGAACCTGCGATATTTATAAGACTATAGAAGTGAAATATAAGTATGAAAACAGAAATGTTCTAAGGTTGTATGGTAATTCTAGGCTTAAAATAAAAACATGTTGGAGATTTATGTGTATCATTTGTGTTGTATAATTGGACTTGTTATCAAAAAGATATGTACAGTTACATGTTACTTTTTACACTTAGATAAAATTTAAAAGTATTTTTAAGTTAATGAGAGCCTAATCTCTGTGAAGGTTTTATTGTAAAACACAAAGGTAAAATGCCCATTCATTTCCATGTGAAAACTGTTTTCTTCAGGCTTCAGGAAGGAGTAGCCTGAGGAAAAGATGTTCCTGATATTCAGGGCAACATAACAATAGGTAATCAAAAGGCCCAAAGCAGGGTTTCTCCACTGAGACTTTACTGGTCACACTGATATCAGAGTTTTCTGAGATGCATTCCCTTCAGCTATCCAGTACATGGCCATGTAACAGAGCTTGGAAGTGGTACATATCTTGTACACAAAACCATGAGCCTATTTTGGAGAGTGGCCAGAATTCAGGAAGGATACAGGAACGTAAGAAAATAATAGGTGTTGCCCAATGATAAGGCAAGCCACAGTCCATTTATAAAATGGGCAGGATGAATGCTTGGAAGTTTTCTCTTTGACAGGACACACCCATTGAGGCATTCTCTTTTCTAATGTCTACAACCATGGACACAGTGGGATACACAGACATAGAAACACTCGCCTTGTCAAAGGACTAACTAGAAACAGTTCACTCCAAACCAAACAAACCCCCTTTCCTAACTATTCTCAGAACATGAGAAAAAACCACAAACCCACTCAAACACCCACGAAGTCACCTCCTTCCCCCAAGTAGGTCTGAAACTATCCAGAGTGTCCTCTGACTGGAGGGCAATACTATGTTCCCCAGAAATGGCCTGTCCTGTCTCAGATCTGGTCTCCTGGGTCAACTCTGTGAAGTTGTCAGGAGACAGCAGTGAGCCTCTAACTTCTTTCTCTGGAAGGGCCCCTCTTCAGAACTTTCCTGGCATTTGGCCATCCTCACATCACTAGGTACCACAAAAGACTGACTTTGTCCTTGGTAAATCCAAACAAGTGAGACCACTGTGACTGGAGCTTGGACTGGGTCTGGATGCCTGGCTTCCTGGAACCCAAATTCGGAGAGTTCCATCAACAAGGATGTGAGGTGAGGTCACTTCCTTCAGGAACTGAATGTGGTCACTGCATTTGCAACCACTTTGTCCTAACATTTGCTTCCTAGGGTCTCATAATATGGAGGATGCGCCTACTTCCTGTGACACTTTCACAAGTTCGAATGGTATAGAAACAATAGGCACCTGGGAACAGCTCTCCACACAGGCCTAGTTTGGTCAATCTTCCCTACATTAAGAAGAGAGAGGATGATTCAGACAATTGCTTTTAACCTGACCGGGTTGTTTGCCATGGAAGATGACGTTTGCTCTCTCAGGCCTTTCATAGCTGCCTGCATCTTTTCCAGGGATCATATCTGCATGGACCTTTGAGGTTGTCAACAGGTGGAAGGTCCCCTACACCCCTGTATTTTAAGACCAACTCTGTCCCTGCTCTTCTGTAAAGTTGGATTGAGGGAAAAGTGTATAGTTAGGATTAATAACATGTTCGATTTGTGGTAGGAATCATTCTGTTGGATGAATAATGGTATTGGGAACCTGCAATATTTATAAGAATATACAGGTGAAATGTAATTATGAAAACTGAAATCTAGGTAAGATTTGAATACCAGAAAGGCATTGGGCCCATGATTGGGATACTTATCTTTGAATTATGTTCTGCACAGATGTCTCAGATAAATCAATATACAATGGCATAGGACCTTGTACCTTGGATGATTGATTGTTGAAGAGTTCATCCAGTCAAAAAGGGATAGTCGGTAGGATTAGGTAGATAGTCGGTAGGTTTAGAAAAAAGAGTGAGTATAGTATTTGGACAAAAAAGTTCTTTAGCAATAGGGTTTTGGATAAAGAGTGAATGTAAATGTCAGCACATGTGAAGAATCAGTCACTATGATGAACTGGGGAAAATATGTAGGAAAAGAGATATCAATAGAGACATTAGGAAATCAGACAAAATATAAAGTGAGTGATAGGATTAGACATTTTCAACATGGTTGAGGTTGAATATATAATCTTGGGAAGAAACAAATATGTACTCACCAATAGGATTGACATTTGAGAGAATTAGGCATCCAAGACATGGATGTTTTTAGTAATCCATTTCACTTTCCATTTAGGCTTCGGGACAATCCTAAGTGTGACCTTTGCATTTTGTGTCCAGAATATTACTGTGATAAAATGTATATGTAGATCAGTTGACATGAGTCTTTCTTCCACCATTTCTGTGAGCAAAATTTTGAAGATATACGAATTATTATTGAGGGTACACAGAGGTGTACCCTGTGTCTATCAATATAGAGACAATGCATGAATAGACCATACTGTGAATAAATAATATAACTGGTTCCACTTTAAACAATGGATTGAATTGATATTTGAAAGTACACAAGAAATCTTATATTGATATACAATCATTCATTCCCACCAGTTTTACATCTAATGGTAATATTAGGTTTACGGTTTATCATGACGGGTGTGTGAGTTTTGCTTCAAAAATGATAATGGAAATCAAAAATAATGTCTTTGGAAAAAAGTCTCATGAAAGGAGCAGTCAAGAAACGTGGAGGAATACATGTGTTCTGAAGCAGGAAGTGATTGAAAGTAAAACAAATGCGTATAAATTTGCTAAATTGTGAATGAAATATACATACTATGATGTGCATAAACTGGACAAATAGTAATGTACCAGTGTTGAATAAAAATGAACGTCAAAATACAATTATATCCCATAGGAATCTTCTTGCATTTATGTTAAACTGGGTCAGTTACTGTAGAAATATTAGAATTTTTTTTGGTGTTATAATACAATTTATTTTAGCACTAGCATGCCACAGAATGTCGAGGAAAGAGCAATGGATTTTTAGTTATTGCACTAGTAATCTATCATTAAATGACTATTTTGGGGAGTCTAGAAATTACATAAGGCTATGTAACATTTTTTTTATTTAGCATTCATAAAAACTTAGAATTTTGGTAATATTTCTACTTTTTTATTTTTTTTTTTATTTTTTCAGTTGTTGATCGACCTCATTTTATTTATTTATATGTGGTGCTGAGAATATAACCCAGTGCCTCACACATGCTAGCCAAGCATGTTACCACTGAGCCAGACACCCAGACCCTCCACATTTATCTTATAATCAAACACTCCTCTCCCTCTTCTTTACTCACTTTCTTCCTCATTTTCCCCCTTCTCTCTCTTCCTTTTTCATTTTCCCTCCATAGGAGTTTTTCTCTCATGTCATTACAAACAGTAATATGCTATGAAATTTACATTTAAGAATTTTTTATAGTCATTCTTTTTTCTTGAGAAAATTTAATAATTATAATAACCTATAGATATATTACAATGCATTTATTATACATATGTATCTATATTCATGCATATGTATTACATATGATATATATATATACATATATATTTAAAAGTAATTTGATTAGCCTGTTAGAAATAATATAGACCAAGTCTTTCTTAATTTTCAAGTCTTCTAGAATTAACAGCTTACAGTGAAAATCAAATAAACATATTTAAGTAAACAGGTATCATTCTTATTTATCAATACTTATCATTTAAGTTTTTATATTACATTAAGCTGTGATATGGCATATTAACTCTTATGAATTAGTGAAATTTTATTTGAACAACCTTTTATTTAAGGACCATATGCACTGACATTTTAAATGGCTTTCTTGTGATTTTAATTTCTATCAATTGCATATTTATTGCCAAATACTTATTTTATTAATTTTCATATTCATGATTGATATAAAGTCAATTGTTTAATTCTTCTTGTAAGTAGTTACTTATTACAGTAATAATTCTACATCTTTATAAGAAAAATGGTACAAAGATATTTTCATGCAAAATTAAGAATAATTGCATGCTCTAAATGTTTCATTGTTGATACATATAATAAAGAGCTTTTGATGAGTCTCTTCCCGAGTAAAACATAAAATGCAAAGATATAGTTGGGTATGTATGTCCAAATAAAGATAAGGAAAAATACACATTATCAGCTACAAACTATCAAATAAAAGATGAAAAGAACAATCCAACACATTGTACGAACTTGTCAGATGAGGTAGCCTAAGACTAGACCTGGTCCATGACAAAATATTCAAGAAAAAAATGAAATATGAAAAATATAGGAAATGATATGAATTTTTCATGAAGGTAGGTGGATTATCCTTTAATCTCAATATATGTTCATTTTCAAAAGCCAGTTTTCTGGTAAAATAAATTTGTGATATTTACAACTACACAAAACAAACTTTTCTGCTTATCAAAATGAATGCATCTCAACTTCTTTTTAGCTGATTTCTTCCCACTCAATTTTAAACCTTTGTTTATTTATTTTTATTGGTTTTTCAAAACATTACAAAGCTCATGATATATCATCTTTCATACATTTGACTGAAATGGGTTATGAACTCCCAATTTTCCCCAAATACGAATTGCAGAATCACATCAGTTACACATTCACATTTTTACATAATGTCACATTAGTGACTGTTGTCCTCTGCTACCTTTATTATCCCCTACTATCCCCCCTCCCCTTTCATCCTATCTTCCTCTCTTCCTCATCTGCTTTTTCACTTCTCTCTCTTGTTCCCGCCTTTCCCCTCACAACGTCTTATATGTAATTTTGTGTAACAATGAGGGTCTCCTACCATTTCCATATGCTTTCCCTTCTCTCTCCCTTTCTCTCTCCCACTTGTCTTTGTTTAATATTAATCTTTTCCGCATGCTCTTCCTCCCTGTTCTATTCTTAGTTACCCTATTTTTATCAAAGCAGACATTTGGCATTTGTTTTTTTAAGGATTGGCTAGCTTCTCTTAGCATAATCTGCTCTAATGCCATCCATTTCCCTGCAAATTCTATGATTTTGTCATTTTTTCGTGCTGCATCCATCGTGTATAGATGCCACATTTTTTTTATCCATTCATCTATTGAATTGCATCTAGGTTGGTTACACAGTCTAGGTATTGTGAATTGTGCCACTATGATCATTGATGTGGCAGTATCCCTTTAGTACACTCTTTTAAGATCCTCAGGGAATAGTCCGAGAACGGCGATAGCTGGTTCAAATGGTGGATCCATTCCTAGCTTTCCCAGGAATCCCCATACTGCTTTACATGTTGGCCTCACCAATTTGCAGTCCCACCAGTGGTGTACAAGTGTCCCCTTTTCCCCACATCCTCGTAAACACTTGTTGTTGTTTGACTTCATAATGGCTGCCAATCATACTGGAGTGAGATGGTATCTTAGGGTGGGTTTGATTTGCATTTCTCTGACTGCTAGATATGGTGAGCATTTTTTCATGTACTTGTTGATTGATTGTATGTCCTCCTCGGTGAAGTGTCTTTTCAGGTCCTTGGCCCATTTGTTGATTAGGTTATTTGTTATCTTATTGATAATTTTTTTGAATTCTTTGTATATTCTGGATATTAGGGCTCTATCTGAAGTGTGAGAGGTAAAAATTTGTTCCCAGGATGTAGGCTCTCTATTTACTTCCCTTTTTGTTTCTCTTGCAGAGAAAAAAAAACTTTTTAGTATAAGTAAGTCTCATTTTTTTATTCTTGTTAAGAACTCTTGGGCTATGAGCGTCCTATTAAGAAATTTGGAGTCCGACCCCACAGTATGTAGATCGTAGCCAACTTTTTCTTCTATGAAACGCAGTGTCTCTGATTTTATATCTAGATCCTTGATCCATTTTGAGTTAAATTTTGTGCATGGCGAGAGAACGGGATTCAGTTTCATTTTGTTGCATATGGATTTCCAATTTTCCCAGCACCATTTGTTGAAGATGCTATCCTTCCTCCACTGCTTGCTTTTAGCCCCTTTATCAAATATAAGAAAGTTGTAATTTTGTGGATTGGTTTCTGTGTCCTCTCTTCTGTACCACTGGTCCACCTGCATTTTTCGGTACCAGTTTCCATGCTGTTTTTGTTACTATTGCTTTGTAGTACAGTTTGAACTCTGGTATCGCTATACCTCCAGATTCACACTTCCTGCTTACAGTTGCTTTTGCTATTCTGGGTCTTTTATTTTTCGATATGAATTTCATGATTGATTTATCTATTTCTACAAGAAATGCCGTTGGAATTTTGATTGGCATTGCATTAAACCTGTAGAGAACTTTGCGTAATATTGCCATTTTTATGATGTTAGTTCTGCCTATTCATGAACAGGGCACATGTTTCCATCTTCTGACATCTTCTTCTATTTCTCTCTTTAGATCTGTAGTTTTCATTATATAAATCTTTCACCTCTTTTGTTAGGTTGATTCCCAAGTATCTTATTTTATTTGAGGATGTTGTGAATAGAGTGGTTTTCCTCATTTCCATTTCAGAAGTTTTTTTTTTCTGTTATACAGGAATGCATTTGATTTATGCGTGTTAATTATATATCCTGCCACTTTTCTGAATTCATTTATTAACTTTAGCCATTTCTTTGTAGACATTTTTGTGTCTGTTAAATATATTATCATGTCATCTGCAAATAGTGATACTTTAAATTCTTCTTTTCCTATTTTTATGCCTTTAATTTCTTTTGTCTGTTTAATTGCTCTGGCTAGTATTTCAAGAACTAAATTGAATAGAAGTGGTGATAGAGGGCATCCCTGTCTTGTTCCAGATTTTAGAAGGAATGCCTTCAGTTTTTTCTCCATTTAGGATGATGCTAGCCTGAGGTTTAGCATATATAGCTTTTACAATGTTGAGGTAAGTTCCTGTTATCCCTAGTTTTTATAGAGTTTTGAACATAAATGGATGCAGAACTTTGTCAAATGCTTTTCTGCATCTATCGAGATGATCATATAGTTCTTGTCTTTAAGTCTATTGATGTGGTGAATGGCATTTATTGATTTTTGTATATTGAACCATCCTTGCATCACAGGGATGAATCCTCCTTGATGATGGTGCACAATTATTTTGATATGCTTTTGTACTCGATTTGTCAGAATTTTATTGAGAATTTTTGCATCCAAGTTCATTAGAGAAATTGGTCTGTAGTATTCTTTCTTTGAAGTGTCTTTGTCTGGTTTCGGGATCAGGGTGATGTTGGCCTCATAGAATGAATTTGGAAGAGCTCCTTCTTTTTCTATTTCTTGAAAAAGCTTGAAAAATATTGATTTTAATTCTTCTTTGAAGGTTTTGTAGAAATCCGCTGTATTCCCATCCGGTCCAGGGCTTTTTTTGGGTTGGCAGTCTTTTGATTGCTTCTTCTATGTCTTCCTTTGTTATTGGCCTGTTTAAATTGTTTGTGTCTTCCTGACTCAATCTGCGCAGATCGTATGACTTAAGAAATTTATCAATACCTTCACAATATTCTATTTTATTGGAATATAGTGTTTCAAAATACTTTCTAATTATCTTCTATATTTCTGTAGTGTCTGTTGTGATATTGCCTTTTTTATCCCACATGTTAGTAATTTGAATTCTCTTTCTTCTTCTCTTCCTTAGCGTGGCTAAGGGCCTGTTGATCTTATTTATTTTTTCAAAGAACCAACTTTTACTTTTATCAATTTTTTCAACTTTTTTTTTGTTTCAATTTCGTTGATTTCTGCTCTAAATTTAATTATTTCTTGTCTTCTACTACATTTTCTGTTGTTTTGCTCTTCCTTTTCCAGGTTTTTGTGGTGTAGTTTAAGTTCATTTATTTGTTGTTGTTTTTTTCTTTTTTTGAGGAAAGAACTCCAAGAAATGAATTTCCCTCTTAAAACTGCTTTCATTGTGTCCCATAGATTCCGGTATGTTGTGTCTCTATTGTCATTTGTCTCTAAGAATTTTTATCTCCTTCTTTATGTCTTCTGTAACCCATTGGTCATTCAGTAGCATGTTGTTCATTTTCCATGTGATGTAGGATTTTTCCTTCCTTCTTTTCTCATTGATATCCAGTTTCATTCCATTATGATCAGATATGGTGCACGGTATAATCTCCATGCCTTTATATTTACTAAGAATTGCCCTATGGCATAATATATGGTGTATCTTTGAGTAGGATCCATGTGCTGCTGAGAAGAACATGTATCCACTTGATGATGGTTGATATATTCTATATATGTCGGTTAAGTCTAGGTTATTGATTGTGCTGTTGAGTTCTATAGTTTCTTTATTCAGTTTTTGTCTAGAGGATCTCTCTAATGCCGAGAGTGGTGTGTTGAAGTCACCCATAATTATTGTGTTGTAGTCTATTTGACTCTTGAACTTGAGGAGAGTTTGTTTTATGAACGTTGCACCTCCATTGCTTGGTGCATACAAATTGATAATTGTTTTTTTCTTGTTGGTGGATGATTCCTTTTAACAGAATATAGTGTCATTCTTTATCCCTTTTGATTAACTTAGGTTTGAAGTTGATATTATTCCATATGAGTATGGCAAATCTTTCTTGCTTCCGAGGGCCATGTGAGTGTTATGATTTTTCCCAACCTTTTACCTTCAGCCTGTGTATGTCTTTTCCTATCATATGAGTCTCCTGAAGGCAGAATATTGTTGGATTTGTTTTTTTGATCCAGGTTACTAGCACATGTCTCTTGATTAGTGAATTTAGGCCATTAACATTTAAGGTTACAATTGAAATATGATTTGTACTTCTAGTCATGTTTATTTATTTATTATATTTTAGTTTGGATAGTTTTTACTTTTTTGGTTACTTTCCTCCCGCTTTACTGAGATACTTCTCACTGTTAGTTTTGGGCACTATTTTTTAACTCTTCTTCTTGTAGTATTTTGCACAAAATGCTTTGCAGTGCTGGTTTTCTGGCTGAGAATTGTTTTAGCTTTTGTTTATCGTGAAAGACTTTAATTTCATTGTCAAATCTGAAGCTTAACTTTTCTTTATATGGTATTCTTGGTTGGAATTCTTTTTTTTTTTTTAGCATTTGAATTACATTGTTCCAGGATCTTCTCACTTTCAAAGAATGTGATGAAAAATCAGTTGTTAACCTAATTGGTTTACCCCTGAATGTAATCTGCCTCCTTTCTCTTATAGCTTTTAATATTCTCTCCTTGTTCTGTATGTTGGCTATCTTCATAATTATATGTCTTGGAGTTGGTCTATTTTGTTTTGAATGTTTGGGGTCCTGTAGGCTTCCAGGAATTGGCAATCCAATCCATCATTCATCTCTGGGAAGTTTTATAGAATTATTTCATTTAATATGTTGTCCATTCCTTTGGTTTGAATCTCTATGCCTTCTTCTATCCTGATGACTCTTAAATTTGTTTTTTGTTTTTTTATGACATCCCATATCTTTTGAATAAATTCCTGGTGGGATTTAAGCATGTTTTCTGTGTTTACTCAATTCTTTTCAAGTTGATAAACTTTGTCTTCATTATCTGATGTTCTGACTTCTACTTGATCTAGTCTATTTGTAATATTCTCGTTTGAGTTTTTAATTTGGTTTATATTTTCCTGCATTTCTAGGATTACTGTTTAATATTTTTTTTAAGATCTCTATCTCCTGGTAATGCTCATTCTTTGCCATTTGAATTTGTTTGTTTAATTCATTTTCAAAATATACTTTTATTGCTTGGACTTGCTGCCTCATGTCTTCTCTAATATTCCTTTCCATCTGAGTTCGGCATGCCTTGAGTTCTTTCCCTATCCCTGTTTCTGATGCTTCAAGGTCCTCCTGTAGATTTAAGTTGTCCTGCATTGTTTGTACTCCTTTTTTGCCCTTGTTTTTTCATGATGTTCACGTTACTTTCCAGCTCTATTTGATTGCTGTGTTTCTGCTTTATTCTTTAGATTTGTTTTGGTGTTGTATATCTCTGTTGTCTCTCCTTTGTGTTGGTAAACTATGCCTGCTAATGTGGATTCCGCTTGGAAGTAATTCCGAAGGCCGAGCTCCAGTGATGTCACCTCTCTGCTTTGGCCGGCCCCAGGCTCCTTGCCGAGGTGTCCGAATTGGGGGGTGGGACTTGACTGTCTCTGGTTTGTTTCAGCTCTGGGTCACTGGCAGGCGGGCGGTCTCCAGCTGCCCAATTGCGCGGTTGGTCGCCAGCGGGCAGGCGGTCTCCAGCCACCCATTCACGCGGGCAGCAGGTGGGCTGTCGCCGTTGGGTTGGCAATCTCTAGCCACGCAGTCTCACGCTCGGTTGCCGGCGGGCGGGCATTCCTCAGCCCCTCAGTCACTCAGGCAGTGGGTGGAATGTCACGTGCAGGCCTGCGGTCTCCAGCCGCCCAGTCACAAGGGCCTGCCTTCTAGTCCTTTGGTTTCTCCTGCTTGTCCTGGTTTCTTTTTCTAGACCAGATTTCCCCTGAGTGATGCCTCTCGGCAGTTCAAACCGTACTCTGTGCCTGCCGTTTGTTGGGTGTGGAGGGTGTCTTTTGGGAACCCAGACACTCTATTGTTTTGATTTTTTCTGCTTGCCCCTCCCCCAGCACTGGCTATACACGTTTCGTTATGGCCACTGATGGTAGGGGGAGTCGAAAGTCAGGTGTCTCTAGTTTTTCTTGCGTCTTTATGCAGGCTTGCTCTGATTAACCCTCCCCCGGAAAGCCTAGGAGACATTTTATGCGAATTCCCCGCTGTATGAGAGATGAGCTGAGTAACACACATCTGTTTTATTGTTGCAGTCTATTGGAGAGGGGCGGTGGTTACTTCAGATCTCAAAGATGGTGGCCGCTGGTTTCCTTGGTGGAGTTTCTTTTGTGGGGGATAGAACTATACCACTTTCTTCCCTGTCTGAATTCCCAAACTCAGCCTGGGGATCAGTGGGAGCTCAGCCGGCAGGATTCCACAGAATCCGCAGCAACATTTCTCCCTGCTTCAGGTCACTTCTCGGTGGTGCCCCGCCATCTGAAACAGCAGGCCTGGCTGCATGATTCAATCAGACCGGATCTCTGATTGCACAGTTGGCTATTGGGAACCCCGGCACTCTATTGTTTTGATTTTTTTTTTCCGCTTGCCCCTCTCTCAGCGCTGGCTAGACAGGTTTTTTTCACCACTGATGGGAGGGGGAGTTGAAAGTCAGGTGCCTCTAGTTTTCCCCTATCTTTATGCAGGCTCCCTCTGATAATCTCTCCCCCAGAAAGCCTAGGAGAGATTTGATGCAAATTCCCCGAAGTATGGGAGATGAGCTGAGTAACAGTAACAGAATAACAACATTTTATTGTTGCAATCTGTAGGGGAGTGGCTGTCATTACTTCAGCTCACCAAGATGGTGGCCGTTGGTTTCCTTCGTGGAGTTTCTATTGTGGGGGTTAGAACTGTACCACTTCCTTCCCCATCTGAAACCCTGAACTCAGCCCAGGGCTCATTGGGGACTCTACTGGCAGAATTCCACAGAATCTGCATCAATGTTTCTCCGTGATTATTGATCGCATCTCGGTGGTGCCCTGCTGTCTGTAGCCACTGGACGGGTAGCGCGGATCAGTCAGACAGGATCTCCGGTCTCAGAGTTGGCTCATGTTTGAGACTCATTTACCGGACCTCAGTGCTAGAAATCCTTCTTCTAGGTTTCAGTGCACCCCCATTTTGCTGTAAGTTCCTAACAAGATAGTTTTTTGTCATTCTTAGTCGTTAGTCACCTGCGCAGTTTCGCGGTACACTGGGTATGATGCTCTCTATTCGCGGCCATCTTGCAATGTCAAAATATTATGATTTGTATGCACCATTCACTGAAGTTAGTTTTCAGTATTAGGAAACAAATATGTATTTCAGGTGGATGAATATTTCTGAGAATAATCTTGTGAAAAGTTCATTATAAATCCTCATACATGAATATGAATAATTTTAGGAGGTGTATAATAAGACACATATATTTCATATTTTGAAAAATCGGGAGAGTATATATATATATATATATATATATATATATATATATATATATACACACACACAAACACACACACCGAGACATTAAAAAGTAGCAATATATATGCCAATCGAAATTCATCATTAAATATATAACATCCACTTATCCAAAAATATACATTTTACTGATAATGGATTTATGCATAATGTTGGTCAACTAGGAAGCTCACCCATAGGTTGAATTTTCTGTTCCAACAGAGGTTAGGAGGAGTGATCTCTTCTCACAATTTTTATCTGCCATGTCAGCCACCTCAGAAGAATGTACATGTGATACCAGGTAGGATTCTATTTGTGCATATAAAAATACATGTGCTTAATAGGCTACAGAAAAAGGGAGAGAGGAATTCACATATTTGTTAATTTTAAAAACACATGGAGAACTATGTCAATAAACATTAACTATATTTATAACTCCTACACAATATAATGCAAAAGGGATGTCCAACTACATACCATGCCTTCTCTGAATTGCTGGTATTTGTATTCTTTTTGGGTTACTATTCTCCATCATATAAGGATTAGTAGTCAGAGTCTAGTAGGGTATGGGTTAGTGTCAGAGATTCAGTATTTCAAATGGAAAATAGGAAAGTAAACCCAATGTGTTTGCAAATATGTGCTACACAAAAATCTTCCCACTCACATTAAAAACAATCCCTTGATATTACCCTCACTGGAAGAAATACACAATTAGAGGATAAGAGTTAGAAAATCTGTGAATACATACCCGGAATGGAATATGCTGAGGAGTTCACAACCTTGGAGGTGGTAGATGAGTTTTCAAAAGTAAAAGACAAGGTAAACACTCCACAACATGGAGCTCTGCAGGCCTAAAGACTTCTTGAGATACTGCCTCTGAGTTGGGACACTTAAAATGTATGTTGTTGTCGGAAGCTTTAGCATCCTATGTAGTGAGACCATCAAAACTGGGTCAACATCTATGTGACCTGGAGGACATGGTATCTTATTTTCCAATTAAAATGAGGCAGCAGTGCTGAATTCTCACTTTGTGGGTAAACTGTGGCAACTGGGGGATAAGTGTCTCTGCGTGTGGACTGTGAAGCCATTTGGTCATACTCTACTTTTCGTGGTGATTCTTGCTGCTGCACTGGGAGTTTGGTATTGGCTTAATGAAATACAAGGAGTTCAACTGGGACACAGTGCTGGAGGGAGTTCTGTCACGTGTGGTGGGACAGGGTCTCCAGGAGAATGCACCAACCAGGCTTATGTCCAACATAGCTTGCCCCCTTGACCATATCAACCTGATTCTGAACATTGCCCAGAAACCTATCCATATAACAAGATGCCTTTACATATAAGGGTCTGCTGGCTGCATCATGTCAGTCACAAGCCATTTGAAAGCCAATGGTCAATCCACATGAAACCACCAGAGATGGTTTATCTCACACCTACCCACCTTTGCTGTAGGCCCACTACTCAGCAGGTTCCAACTTACTGGTATCTCTGTTCTACACCATTTTTGTGAAACCCAGTCAATCAAGGCACTTTCTCGTACACTCATGATCAGCAACAGGATCTCCAATGGTTTTCCAGTGCCACCTGGTAATGGGAATTTCAAAAATTTCATGGTATTCATCGAGCCCATTTTTTAAGGTTGAAGTTGGAGGCACTGAGGGTTTCATTTAATTCAGTAACCATTAAATGGTGAGGAAGCCCATTTCAATGAAAGCTCTGGGAGACTCTCACAGGCAAGGCTTCCCAAAGAGTTGCCAAATGGTCACATAAAGCCAGGAATATTGAGGTCTACAATGTAAAATCCTTGCATGTTTTGACTCTCAACTATGGGTGCTAATTCTTTCAGAAAAAAATTATGTGATAACCTGGCTGAGATTCCCTGTGCTCTGTGGAAAGCCTTCCTGGGCACAGATCTCAGTTTCCAAGGGTGACTCACATGCATGGCCTCCTAAAATCCCAACAAAACTCATGGCAATACCTCTCTGAGATCAGTTCCAAAACTCAGTCTCTAAGGGGAATCACACTAGAATTCAAGACCAGGTGGAGCCAGTCATATTTTTCAACAACCACACTAATAACCACAATTAAAACCAGAACACTTCCACATGGCCGTCATCTTCTTCCATATAGATACTCATTTTAACCTCTGGCTGGAGGTTTCCATGAGGGGCACAGCCCAAGACAGTGTCCAAAATAAGCTCCCTTGCCCCTCATTTGCTTAACGTTGGGGTGGCCTGAACACCTTCCTGTGAACCATGACTTATCAAATAGGCCTGCGTTAATACTGCTCTGCTTCTCCAATTTGAGGACTACTGACTGTGGGGTTTAGATTCTTCATGTGAATTGGAATCATTGGAATCACCTATGGGCTAGCCTCTGAAGGGCTTTGAAGAACTCATTTGGCCCAAAGGCACCCTATTCTCACTTGATAGAGGTCAGGAACCTTACAGAGGTAGGGAGAGACTTCATCCACAAAAACTGCTCTTTTGGCCATTTTGGTTTTGGATGAACACGTGGGATGTATAAGGTGCTGAGTATCTAACCACAGCCTCACACAGGGCCAAGAGGCTGTTTCAGAAACATCCATTTCCAAAGCAATTAAGCAAAGAGCCACAGGTGATGCCCATTAATTTCCATTTGAAAACAGTTTTCTTCAGGCTTCACAAATTAGTGTCCTGAGGTAAAGACCTTCCTGAAATTCAGGGCAACAGAACAATAGGTAAGCAAAAGGCCCAAAGAAGGGTTTCTCCACTGAGACTTTCCTGGTCCCACTGATATCTGAGTTTTCTTAGATTCTCGCCATTCCCTTCAGCTATCCAGTACATCACCATTTCACAGAGCTTGGAGGTGGTACATATCTTGGACACAAAACCATGAGGCTATTCTGGAGAGTTTCCAGAATTCAGGAAGAAAACAGAAACTACTGAGAGCAGATGTTGCCCTTCAATAAGACAAGCTGCAGTCCATTTGTAAATTGGGCAGGATGAATGCTTGGAAGCTTTCTACTAGACAGGACACATCCATTGATGCATTCTCTTTTCTAATGTCTACAATCACGGACAGAGTGGGATACACAGACATAGAAGCACTCGCCGTGTCAAACGACTTACTGGAAACAGTCCACACCAATCCAAACAGAGAGCCTTTCCTACCTATTCTCAGAACATGAGACAAAACCACAAACCCCCACACACACACTCAAAGGCACCTCCTTTGCTCAAGTAAGTCTGTGACTATCCATAGTGTCCTCAGAATGGTGGGCCATTGTATGTTCCCCCAAAATGGCCTGTCCTGTATCAGATCTGGTCTCCTTGGCCAACACTTTGAAGTTGTTAGGAGCCATGGGTGAGCCACTACCTGCTTTCCCAGGAAAAGCTCCTCTTCAGAGCTTTCCTGTCATTTGGCCATCGTCACATCAGTAGGTACTAAGAAAGACTGACTCTGTTCTTGGTAAATCAAAACAAGTGAGACCACTGGGACTGGGACTGTGACTGGCTCTTGGTGCCTGTCTTCCAGGATCAAGCGTCCAGAGAGTTCCATCACCAAGGCAGTGAGGTGAGGTCATTTCCTTCAGGAACTGAAAGAGGTCACTGACTTGGCAACCACTTTGTCCTAACAGTTACTTCTAAGGGTCCCATGAGATGGAGGCTGTCCCTACTTCCTGTCACACTTTCACAGTTAGAATGGTATACCAACCATGGGTACCTGAGAACAGCTCTCCACACAGGCCTGGTTTGGTCCATCTTCTCTACATTAAGAAGGTAGAGGCTGATTCAGACACATCCCTTCATCCTGACCAGATAGTTTGCCATGGAAGATGTCTTTTGCTCTCTCAGGTCCTTCATAGCTTCCTTCATCATCTCAGGGGATCATTTCTGCATATACCTTTGATGTTCTCAGCAGGTGGAAGATCCCCTACATTCCTGTATTGTAAGACCAACTCTGTCCCTCCTCTTCTGTAAAGTTAGATTGAGGGAAAAGTGTATGTTTAGGGTTAATAACATGTTTGATTTGCGTTAGGAATCTTTCTGCCGGATGAATAATGGTATTGGGAGCCTGTGATATTTACAAAAATATAAGTATAAAAACAGAAATCTAGGTAAGATTGGAAGCCAGAAGGGAACTGGGCCCTTGAGTGCGATACTTAGGTTTGAATTATGTTCTGCACATGTGTCTCAGATAAATTGATATACAATGGCATAGGACCTTATACCTTGGATAATTGATTGTCGAAGAGAACATCGAGTCAAAAAACTATAGTCAGTAGCATTAGGAAGATAGTCAGTAGGTTTAGAAAGAAGAGTGAGTATAGGATTTGGACCAAAAGTTCTTTAGCAATAGGGTTTCGGGTAGAGAGTGAATGTAAATGTCAGCATATGTGAAGTGTCAGTCACAATGATGAACTGGGGGAAATATGTATGAAAGCAGGTATCAATAAAGATATTACCAAATCAGGCAAAGTATGAAGTGAGTGATAGAATTAGACATTTTCAACATGGTTGAGGTTGAATATATAATCTTAGGAAGAAACAAATATGTAGTCACCAATTTGATTTACATTTGAGAGCATTAGGCAACGTGGACATGGTTCTTTTAGTAATCCACGCTCCCTTGGCATTTAGGCTTTGATACAATCATGAGTGTGACCTTCGTTTTTTGTGTCCAGAATATTCCTGTGATAAAATCTATATATAGATAAGGTGACATGAGTATTTCTTCCACCATTTCTGGGAGCAATATTTTGAAGACGTATAAATTAGTATTGAAGGGACAAAGAAGAGTACACTGTATCTATTAATATAGAGATAATGCATTAATAGACAATACTGTGAATAAAAAGCATAACTGGTTCCAACTTTAAATAATGGATTGAATTGAATCGTGAACATATAGAGGAAATCTTATATTGATATACAATTTTTCATTCCAACCAGTTATACATCTAATGTTAATATTAATGTTATGGTTCATCATGAAGAGTGTGTGAGTTTAGCTTCGAAATTGATTATGGAAATTGAAAATAATGTATTTGGAAAGAAGTCTCATGAAAAGATGAATCAAGTAACATGGAGGAATACATGTGTTCTGAAGCAAGAAGTGTTTGAAAGTGAAACAAATTCCTATATATTTTAAACTTGTGGAAGAAATACATATCCTATGATGTGCAAAAACTGAAGAAATAGTAATGTACCAGTGTTGGATTAAAATGAAGGTCAATATAGACATCATGTCCCATAGGAATCTACTGGCATTGATGTTAAACTGGGTCAGTTACTGTAGAAATATTAGGATTTGTAAACACCATTGATTGAAATTAGTTTTCAGTACTGGGAAATAAATATGTATTTCAGGTGGATGAATATTTCTGAGAATTATCTTCTGAAAAGTTGATTATAAATTTATATACATGAACATGAATGAATTTACAGAGTGTGTATAAGTCATATACATTTCATATTTTGTGAAATCTGGAGTGTATATATATATATATATTTTTAAATAAACACAAATATACATTAAAAAGTATCAATATATATGCTAATCGTAATTCATCATGTAATATACATCATTCAAAGATGCAAAATATTTATTATACTGAACATGGATTTATGTATAATATTGTTCTACTGGGAAGCTTACACATAGTTTGAATTTTCAGTTCCCATAGCGTTTAGGAGGACTGATCTCTTGTCACAATTTGTATCTGCCAATTCAGCCAACTCATGAAAATGTACGTGTGATACCAGGTAGGATTCTGTATGTGCATATAAAAATACATGTGCTGAGTAGGCTACAGAGAAAG
This sequence comes from Callospermophilus lateralis, assembly GCF_048772815.1. Lineage (NCBI taxonomy): Eukaryota > Metazoa > Chordata > Mammalia > Rodentia > Sciuridae > Callospermophilus > Callospermophilus lateralis. The sequence continues at coordinate 653,406 of NW_027516031.1, read as the reverse complement.
GGAGACAGGAATTCACATATTTGTGAACTTTATAAACACATGGAGGACTATTTCAATTAAAAATTGAGTAGATTTATAACACCTACCCTTAATCATGCAAAAGGGAAGTCCAACTGTACAGCATGCCTCCTCTGAACTGCTTGTATTTTTATTCTATTTGGGTATTATTCTTCATCATATTAGGATTAGTAGTCAGAGTATAGTAGGGTATGAGTTACTTTCAGGGATTCAGTATTTCGAATGGAAAATTGGAAATGGATCAATGTGTATGCAAATTAGTGTTACACAAAAATTTTCCCACTCTCATTTAGAACAATAACTTGACATTACCTTCACCCCAAGTAAGACACAATTAGAGAAAAAGAGTTAGAAAATCTTTGAATTCATACCTGAAATGAAAACTGCTCCGGATTTCACAAGCTTGGAGATGGTAGAGGAGTTTCCAAAAGTAAGGGACAACGTAAAAACTCCACAAACATGAAGATTTGCCAGCCTAAAGACGTCTGGAGAAACTGCCTCTAAGATGGACAGTTGAAATATATGTAGTTTTCAGGAACTTTAGCTTTTTTTCTAGTAAGACCATCAAACGTCTTTATGCATCTCTGTGACCTGGAGGACATGGTTTATAATTTTCCAATGAACATGAAGCAGTAGTGCTGAATTCTCTCTTTGTAGGTGAACTATGGCCACTGGGGGCTATGTGTCTCCCCATGTGGACTGTGAAGCCATTTTATCATCCTCCACTTTTTATAGTGTCTCCTGCTGCACTGAGAGTTTTGTATTTGCTTCATGAAATACAAGGAGTTAAACTTGACCACAGTCCTGGAGGGAGTTCTGTCACATATGGTGGGTCAGGGACTGCAGGAGAATGCACGAACAGGACTTGTATACCACATAGGTTGCCTCCGTGACCATAGCAACCTGATTCTGAACATTGCCCTTAAACCTCTCCATACAACATGATGCGTTTACATACAATGTTCTGCTGGCTGCACCATGTCAGTCACAAGCCATTGGGAAAACAATGGCAGATCCACATGACCCCACCACAGATGTTTTATCACACATTTAATCACCTCTGCTCTAGGCCCACTATTCTGCAGGCTCCAAATTACTGGCATCTCTGTTCTACACCATATTCATGAAAGCCTGTTAATCAAGGCACTGTCTGGTACACTCATGATCAGCAACAGGACATCCAAAGGTTCTTCAGTGCCACCTGGTCATTGGAATTTTAAAAATTTCATGGTATTTATCTAGCCAATTTTCAAGGATGAAGTTGGAGGCACTGTTTATTTCAATTCATTCAGGAATCATTCAATGTTGAGGAAGATCATTTCAATGAAAGCTCTGGAGAACTCTCACAGGCAAGGCTTCCCAAAGAGTGGCCAAAAGGTCACATGAAGCCACGCCCATTGAGGTCTAAAATTGAGGTCCATGTGTTTTTTGACTATCAAATATGGCTGCCAAGTCTTTCAGAATTAAATCATGTGATATCCTGTCTGAGATTCCCAGTGCTCTGTGGAAAGCCACCGTGGGCATAGATCTCAGTTTCCAAGGGCGACTCTCATGCGTGGCCTCTTAAAATCCCCACACAATTTATGGCAATTCTTCTTTGATATGTGTTCCAGAACTCAGGCTCTAAGGGGAATGACACCAGAGTTCAAGCCCAGGTGGATCCAGTCATCTCTTCCAACTGCCACAAGAATGACCACAATTAAAACCAAAAGACACCCACATGGCCCTCATCTTCTTAAATATAGACATTCATCATAACCTCTGGCTGGAGGTTACCATGCAGGATGCATCCCAAGAGAGTGTCCAAAATAATGTCGCTTGCCCCTCATTTGCCTAAAGTGATGGTGACATGGACACCCTTCCTCTGAACCAGGAGTGATCAAATAGGCCTGCCATTAATACTGCTCTCCTTCTCCAATTTGAGGCCTACTGACTCTCAGGTATAGATTCTTTATGTGATATGGAATCTTGAGAAAACACAAGCACCTCTACAGGGATTTGAAGAACTCATTTGACCTAAAGGACTCCTATTCACACTTGATGGAGGTAAAGAACCTAACAGAGGAAGGCAAGAGACTCATCCACAATGAGTGATTTTTTGCCATTTTGGTTTTGATTGCACAAATGGAATCTATCTTTAGATCTACCATGTGCTGAGAATCTAAGCCACAACCTCACACAGGCCCAAAAGGCTGATTCGGACACGTCCCTATTCAAAGCAATTAAGCAAAGAGCCACATGTTATGCCCATTTATTTCCATTTGAAAACAGTTTTCTTCAGGCTTCACAAAGGGGTGGCCTGAGGCAAAGACCTTCTTGACATTCAGGGCAACATAACCATAAGTATGCAAATGAACCAAAGCAGGGTTTCTCCACTGAGAGTTTACTGGTCACACAGATATTTGAGTTTTCTAAGATGTTCCCATTCCCTACAGCTATCAAGCACATGGCCATGTCACAGAGCTTGGAGGTGGTACATATCTTGGACTCAAAACCATGGGCCTATTCTTGAGGTTTGCCGGAATTCAGGAAGAAAACAGGAACTTAGAAAGTTAGTAGGTGTTTCCCATGCATAAGGCGAGCCACAGTCCATTCCTAAATCGGGCAGGAAGAATGCTGGGAAGCATTCTACTAGACAGGACACATCCTTGATGCATTCTCTTTTCTAATGTCTACAACCACGGACAGAGTGGGAAACACAGACATAGAAGCACTCGCCTTGTCTAACGACTTACTAGAAACAGTCCACTCCAATCCAAACAAACTGCCTTTCCTACCTATTCTCAGAACATGAGACAAAACCACAAACTCACACCCACACCGACAAAGGCACCTCCTTAACTCAAGTAGGTCTGTGAATATCCAGAGTGTCCTCTGACTGGTGGACCATACTATGTTCCCCTGAAATGGCCTGACCTGTGTCAGATCTGGTCTCCTTGGCTAACTCTGTGAAGGTGTCAGGAGCCAGAGGTGAGCCACTACCTGCTTTCTCAGAAACGGCTCCTCTTTAAAGCTTTCCTGGCATTTGGCCATCCTCACATCATTAGTTACCAAGAAAGACTGACTCTGTCTTTGGTAAATCCAAACAAGTGTGACCACTGGGACTGGGACTGGGACTGGCTATGGGTGACTGGCTTCATGAATCCCAAGTTCAGAGATTTTAATCACCAAGGAAGTGAGGTGGGGTCACTTCCTTCAGGAACTGAATGAGGTTACTGCCTTGGCAACCACTTTGTCCTACCAGTGGCTTCCAAGTGTCACATGAGAAGGAGGCTGCCCCTACTTCCTGTTACACTTTCACAAGATAGAACGGTATATCAATCATAGGCGCCCTGGGACAGCTATCCACACAGGCTGGGTTTGGTCCATTTTCTCTACATTAAGAAGAGAGAGGCTGATTCAGTCAGAACCCTTCATCCTGACCAGGTTGTTTGCCATTGAAGATGACTTTTGCTCTCTCAGGTCTTTTATAGCTGCCTTCATGTTCTTCAGAGATCATTTATGCATGTACCTTTGAGGTTTTCATTAGGTGAAAGATCTCATACAACTCTATCCCTGCTCTTCTGTAAAGTTAGATTGATGGAACAGTGAATGGTTAAGGTTAACAACATGTTTGATTTGGGTTAGAAATCATTCTGCTGGATGAATGATGGTATTTGGAACCTAAAATATTTAAAAGAATATAGAGGTGAAATATAATTATGAAAACAGAAATCTAGTTTAGATTCGAAGCCCAGAATGGCATTGGGACCTTGACTGGGATAATTAGCATTGAATTATGTTATGCACAGATGTCTAAGATGAATCTATAATCAATGGCATAGGATCTTCTACCTTGGATGATTGAATGTACAAGAGAACATCGAGTCAAACAGGGATAGTCGGTAGGATTAGGAAGATAGTCGTTAGGTATAGGAAGAAGAGTGAGTATAGTATTTGAAACAAAAGTTCTTTAGCAATAGGGTTTTGGTTAGAGAGTGAATATTTGTCAGCACATGTGAAGAGTCAGTCACAATGATGAACTTGGGAAATATGTAGGAAAGCAGATATCAATAGAGACATTACAAAATCAGGCAAACTATAAAGTGATAGGATTAGAATTTTTCAAAGGGTTCAGGTTGAATATATAATCTTAGGAAGAAACACATATGTAGTCACGAATAGGATTGACATTTGAGAGAATTAGGCAATGTGGACATGGATGTTTTTAGTAATCCATGCTCACTTTCCATTTAGGCTTTGGTACAATAATAAGTGTGACCTTTGCATTTGGTGTCCAGAATATTACTGTAATAAAATGTATATGTAGATCAGGTGGCATGCGTATTTCTTCCACCATTTCCGGGAGCAATATTGTGAAGACGAATAAATTAGTATTGGGGGTACAAAGAGGTGTATGCTGTGTCTATGAATATAGAGATTATGCATACATAGATCATACTGGGAAAAAATATAACTGGTTCCAATTAAATAATGGATTGAATTGATATCTGAAAATATATAGGAAATCTTATATTGATAAACAATCATGCATTCCAAAGAGTTATACATCTAATGGTAATCTTAGAGTTATGGTTTATAATGAAGGGTGTGTGAGTTTTGTTTCAAAAGTGATTACGGAAATAGAAAATAATGTGTTTGGAAAGAAGTCTCATGAGAAGACCAGTCAAGAAACATGGAGGAATACATGTGTTCTGAAGCAGAAAGTGATTGAAAGTGAACCAAATGCCTATAAACTTCCTAACTTGTGGAATAAATATATATCCTATTATGTGCATAAACTGAAGAAATAGTAATGTAACAGTGTTGAATAAAAATGAATTTCAAAATACACATCATGTTCCATAGGAATCTACTTGCATTGATGTAAACCTAGGTCAGTTACTGTAGAATGGAAAATTGCAAAATAAATCCAATCTGGAATGGGAAATTCTCAGGAGTTCACAACGTTGGATATGGTGGAGGAGTTTCTCAAAGTAAGGGACATTGTAAACACAACACAAACATGGAGCTCTGCTGGCCTAAAGACTTCTTGAGAAACTGGCTAAGAGGTTGGGCACTTAAATTTATATTGTTGTCTGGAGCTATAGCTTCTTTTGTAGTGAGACCATCAAAGCTGGGTGTGCATCTATGTGACCTGGAGGACATGGTATCTTATTTTATAATGAACATATGGCAGCAGTACTGAATTCCCTCTTTGTAGGTAAACTGTGGCCACTGGGGGCTAAGTGTCTCCCCATGTGGACTGTGAAGCCATTTGTTCATTCTCCATTTTCGTGGTGTTTCTTGCTGTGCACTGGGAGTTTGGTATTTGCTTAACTAAATACAAGGAGTTCAACGGGGACAAGTGCTGGTGGCTAACCCTACTTCATGTGACACTTTCACAAGTTAGAATGGTATATCAACCATAGGCACCCGGGAACAGCTCTCCACACAGGCCTTGTTTGGTCCTTCATATCTGCCTACATCTTCTCCAGGGGTCATATCTGCATGGACCTTTGAGGTTCTCAGCAGGTGGAAGGTCCCCTATATTCCTGTATTGTAAGACCAACTCTGTCCCGCTCTTCTGTAAAGTTAGATTGAGGGAACAGTGTATGGTTAGCATTAATAACTTGTTCAATTTGGGTTAGGAATTATTCTGAGGGATGAATAATGATATTGGGAATCTGCTATATTTATAAGAACATAGAGGTGAAATATATGTATGAAAACAGAAATCTAGGTAAGATTTGAAGCCCAGAAGGGAATTGGGCCCTTGATTGGGATACTTAGCATTGAATTACCTTCAGCAGAGATTTCTTGGATAAATCAATATACAATGGCATAAGACTTTGTACCTTGGATGATTGAATTTAGAAGGGAACATCAACTCCAAAAGGGATAGTCGGTAAGATTAGAAAGACAGTCGGTAGTTTTCGGAAGAAGTGTGAGTATAGAATTTGGAAAAAAAAAAATTCTTTAGCAACAGGGTTTCGATTAGAGAGTGAATGCCAATGTCAGCATATGTGAAGAGTCATTCACAATGATGAACTAGGGAAAAAATGTAGGAAAGCAAATATCAAGGAAGACAATAGGAAATTAGGCAAAGTACAAAGTGATTGTTAGGATTAGACATTTTCAACAGTATTGAGTTTGAATATATAATCTTAGGAAGAAACAAATATGTAGTCACCAAAGAATGACTTTTGAGAGCATTAGGCAACCTGGACATGGATGTTTTTAGTAATCCATGTTCACTTTCCATTTAGGCTTTGTAAAATCATAAGTGTGACCTTTGCAGTTTTGTCAAGAATATTACTGTGATAAAATGTATATGTAGATCAGGTGACATGAGTATTTCTTCCACCATTTCCGGGAGCAATATTGAGAAGACGTATAAATTAGTATTGGGGGTACAAAGAGGTGTACGCTGTGTCTGTGAATATAGAGATAATGCATGAATAGACCATACTGTGAATAAATAATATAACTGGTTCCACTTTAAATAATTCATTTAATTGATATCTGAAAATATACAGGAAATCTAATATTGATATAAAATCATTCATTCCAACCAGTTATACATCTAATGGTAATATTAGGTTATGGTTTCTCATGAAGGGTGTGTCTGATTTTCTTCAAAAGGATTATGGAAATCGAAAATAATGTGTTTGGAAAGAAGTCTCAAAAAATCCAGTCAAGAAACCTGGAAGAATACATGTGTTCTAAAGCAGGAAGGGATTTAAAGTGAACCAAATGCCTCTAAATTTGTGAACTTGTGGATGAAATATATATGCTATGATGGGCTAAACGTGAAGAAATCGTAATGTAGCAGTGTTGAATAGAAATGAAGTTCAAAATAGACATCATGTCCCATAGGAATCTACTTGCATTGATGTTAAACTGGGTCAGTTAATGTAGAAATGTTAGGATTTGTATGAACCATTAACTGAAGTCAGATTTCAGTAATGGGAAACAAATATGTATTCAAGGTGGATGAATATTTCTGAGAATAATCTTCTGAAAAGTTGATTATAAATCCACATACATGAACATGAATGAATTTAGGGAGTGTATATAATACACATATATTTCATATTTTAAAAAACTTGGAGAGTCACACACACACACACACACACACACACACACACATAGACACATGCACAGACATTAAAAGTAGCAATATATATGCCAATCGCATTTCATCATGAAATATATATAATCCACATATCGAAAAATATTCATTTTGCTTAACATGGATTCATGTATAATGTTGTTCTACTAGGAAGCTGACATAGGTTGAATTTTCAGTTTCAACAGCGTTTAGGAGGAATGACCTCTACTCACAATTTTTATCTTCCAAGTCAGTAGCCTCAAAAGAAATTATGTGTCATACTAGGTAGGATTCTATATGTGCGTATAAAAACACATGTGCTGAATAGGCTACAGAGAAAAGGAAACAGGAAGTCACATATTCGTTACCTTTAAAAACACATGTAGAACTATTTCAATTAAAAATTGACAATTTTTATAATACCTACCCTTTATCATGCAAAAGGCAAGACCTAGTATACACCAGGCCTCCTCTGAACTGCTTGTATTTCTATTCTCTTTGGGTTATTTTTCTTCACCATATTAGGATTAATCGTCAAAGTCTAGTAGGGTATGGGATAGTGTCAGAGATTCAGTATTTTGGATGGAAAATAGGAAAATGAATCCAATGTGTATGCAAACATATGCTACACAAAAATCTTCCAACTCTCATCAAGAACAATGCCTTGTCATTACCTTCGACCCTAGTAAAACACAATTAGAGGAGAAGAGTTAGAAAATCTGTGAATTCATATGTGGAATAAAATATACTCAGTAGTTCAAAAAATTGGAGGTGGTAAAGGAGTTTCCAAAAGTAAGGGAAAGTTTAAACAGTCCACACACATGGAGCTCTGCTGGCCTAAAGACTTCTTGAGAAAGTCCCTCTGAGGTTGGGCACTTGAAATATATTTTGTTGTATGGAGCTTTAGCTTCCTTTGTAGTGAGACCATCAAAGATGGGTCTGCATCTATGTGACCTGGAGGACATGGTTTCTTATTTTCCAATGAACATGAGACCATAGTGCTGAATTCTCTCTTCCTAAGTAAACTGTGGACACTGGAACCTAAGTGTCTCCCCGTGTGAACTGTGAAGCCATTTGGTCATCCTCCACTTTTCGTGGTGTTTCTTGCTGCTGCACTGGGAGTTTGGTATTTGCATCACGAAATACAAGGAGTTCAACTGGGACACAGTGCTGGAGGGAGTTCTGTCACATGTGTATGGTCAGGTTCTGCAGGAGAATGCACCATCCAATATTCTATCTCTCATAGTTTGCCCCCGTGTCCATAGCAACCTGATTCTGAACATTTACCTGAAACCAAACCATATAACAATTTGCCTTTACATATAAGGGTCTGCTGGCTGCACCTTGTGAGTCACAAGCCATTCTATATAAATGCCACATTTTTAATCCATTCATCTAATGAAGGGAATCTAGGTTGGTTCCACAGTCTTGCAATTGTGAATTGTGCTGCTATGAACATCGATTTATCAGTATCTCTGTAGCATGCTCTTTTTAGTTCTTTAGGGAATAGACCGAGAAGGGGAATAGGTCAAATGGTGGTTCCATTCCCAGCTTTCCAAGAAATCTCCATACTGCTTTCCAAATTGGCTGCACTAATTTGCAGTCCCACCAGCAATGTACAGGTGTGCCCTTTTCCCCACATCCTCGACAGCACATGATGGTGTTTGACTTCATAATGGCTGCCGATCTTACTGCAGTGAGATGGTATCTTAGGGTGGGTTTGTTTTGCTTTTCTCTGACTGCTAGAGATGGTGAGCATTTTTTCATGTACTTATTGATTGATTGTATGTCCTCCTCTGAGAAGTGTCTGTTCAGGTCATTGGCCCATTTGTTGATTGGGTTATTCATTTTCTTATTGTTTAATTTTTTTGAGTTCTTTGTATACTCTGGATATTAGGGCTCTATCTGAAGTGTGAGGAGTAAAGATTTGTTCCAAGGATGTAGGCTCCCTATTTACCTCTCTTATTGTTTCTTTTGCTGAGAAAAATGTATTTAGTTTGAGTAAGTCCCATTTGTTGATTCTAGGGATTAACTCTGGTGCTATGGGTGTCCTATTGAGAAATTTGGAGCCCGACACCACAGTATGTAGATGGTGGCAAAAGTTTTCTTCCACCAGATGCAGTGTCTCTGATTTGATATCAACCTCCTAGATCTATTTTGAGTTAACTCTTGTGCATGGTGAGAGGAGGGGATTCAGTTTCATTTTGTTACATATGGAATTCCAGTTTTCCCAGCACCTTTTGTTGAAGATGCTATCCTTCCTCCATTGCATGCTTTTAGTCCCTTTATCAAATATAAGATAGCTGTAGTTTTGTGGATTGGTTTCTGTGTCCTCTATTCTGTATCACTGGTCCACCCGCCTGTTTTGTCATAAGTACCATGCTATTTTTGTTACTATTGATCTGTAGTATAGTTTGAGGTCTGGTATCGGTATACTGCCTGATTCACACTTCCTGCTTAGAGCTGTTTTTGCATTCTGGGTCTTTTATTTTTCCATATGAATTTCATAATTGTTTTATCTATTTCTACAAGAAATGACCTTGAGATTTTGATTGGCATTGCATTAAACCTATAGAGAACTTTTGGTAATATCGTCATTTTGATGATGTTAGTTATGCTTATCCATGAACAGGGTATATTTTTCCATCTTCTAAGATTTTCTTCTATTTCTCTCTTTAGGGTTCTGTAGTTTTCATTGTCTATGTCTTTCACCTCTTTTGTTAGGTTGATTCCCAAGTATTTTATTTATTTTTTTGATGATATTGTGAATGGAGTGATTGTCATCATTTCCATTTCAGAGGATTTGTCGCTGATATACAAAAATGCCTTTGATTTATGCGTGGTGATTTAATATCCTGCCACTTTGCTGAATTCATTTATTACCTCTAATAGTTTCTTTGTAGACCCTTTTGGGTCTGCTAGGTATAGAATCATGTCTTTTGCAAATAGCGATAATTGGAGTTCTTCTTTTCCTATTTTAATGCCTTTAATTTCTTTAGTCTTTCTAATTGCTCTGGCCAGTGTTTCGATAATTATGTTGAACAGAAGGGGTGAGAGAGGGCATCATTGTCTTGCTCCAGATTTGAGGGGGAATGCCTTCAATTGTTCTCCATTCAGAATGATGCTAGCCTGAGGCTTAGCAAAGATTGCTTTTACAATATTGAGGTATGATTCTGTTATCCCTAGTTTTTCTAGAGTTTTGAACGTAAAGTGATGCTGTACCTTGTCAAATGCTTTTTCCGCATCTCTCGAGATGATCATATGGTTCTTATTTTTAAGTCTATTGATGTGATGAATAACATTTATTGATTTCCGTATATTGTACCAGCCTTGCATCCCAGGAATGAATCCTACTTGATTATGGTGCACATTTTTTTATATATATGTTTTTGTGTCTGATTCGCCAGAATTTTTTTGAGGATTTTTGCATTTTTCCTGAAATACCTTGAAAAGTATTTGTTTTTGTTCTTCTTTAAAGGTTTTGTATAATTCTGCTCTATACCCATCCGGTCCTGGGCTTTTCTTAGTTGGTAGTATTTTGATGGTTTCTTCTATTTCCACAATTGATATTGGAATGTTTAAGTTGTCTATATCCTCCTGACTCAATCTGGGCACATCATATGACTTAAGAAATTTATCAATGCCTTCACTATATTCTATTTTATTGGAGTATATTAATTCAAATTAATTTCTGATTTTCTTCTGTATTTCTGAAGTGTCTCTTGTTATATTTCCTTTTTCATTTCATATGCTAGTAATTTGAGTTCTCTTTCTTCTTCTCTTTGTTAGCATGGCTAAGGGTCTGTCGATTATATTTATGTTTTTCAAAAAACCAATGTATTGTTTTGTCAATTTTTTTAATTGTTTCTTTTGTTTCGATTTCATTAATTTCTTCTCTGATTTTAATTATTTGTTGCCTTCTACTTCTTTTGCTGTTGTTTGCTCTTGTTTGTCTAAGATTTTGAGATGAAGTATGAGATCATTTATTTGTTGGTTTTTTCTTTTTCTAAGGAATGAACTCAAGCAATGAATTTTCCTCTTGGAACTGCTTTCAATGTGTCCCATAGATTCCAATATATTGTGTCTGTGTTTTCATTTATCTCTAAGAATTTTTAAATTTCTTCCTTGATCTCTAAGAATTTTTTAATTTCTTCCTTGATGTCTTCTATAACCCGTTGATCATTCAGAAACCTATTGTTCATTCTCCAAGTGATGAATGATTTTTCCTTCCTTTTTTTATCGTTGATTTTTAATTTCATTCCATTATGATCAGATAAAATGCATGGTATTTTCTCTACTCCTTTTTATTGTCTAAGAATTGCCCTGTGACATAATATATGATGTATTTTTGAGAAGGATCCATGTTCTGCTGAGAAAAAGTGTAACTTCTTGATGATGGGTTGTATATTGTATATATGTCAATTAAGTCTAGGTTATTAATTGTGTTATTGAGTTCTATAGTTTCCTTATTCAACTTTTGTTTGGAAGATCTGTCCAGTGGTGAGAGAGGTGTGTTCATGTCTCCCATGACTACTGTATTGTGGTCTATTAGATTCTTGAAATTGAGAAGAGTTTGTTTGATGAACAAAGCTGCACCATTGTTTGTGGCATATATATTTATGATTGTTATGTCTTGTTGGCGTATGGTTCCCTTGAGTAGTATGTAGTGTCCTTCTTTATCCCTTTTGATTAACTTTGGCTTGAAATCTATTTTATTTGATATGAGTATGGACACTCCTGCTTGTTTCCGAAGTTCATAAGAGTGATATGATTTTTCCAAGTATCACCCTCAGTCTATGTATGTCTTTTCCTATAAAATGCGTCTCCTGTAGGCAGCATTTTGTTGGTTCTTGTTTTGTGATCCATTCTACTAGCCTGTGTCTCTTAATTGGTGAGTTTAAGCCATTAAGATTTTTGGTTATTATTGAGATATGGGTTGTTCTTCCAGCCACATTTGTTTATTTATGTTACTAAACATAGTTTGTTTTCCTCTTTGATTATTTTCCCCCCTTTAATGTCCTACCTCCCACTGTTGTTTTCATTGGTATTTTCCATTTCCACTTCCTGTAATGTTTTGCCGAGGATGTTTTGAAGAGATGGTTTTCTAGCTGCAAATTCTTTTCACTTTTGTTTATCGTGGAAGGTTTTAATTTCATCTTCCATCTGAAGCTTAATTTCGCTGGATACATGATAATTGGTTGGAACCCATTTTCTTTCAGTGTTTGAAATATGTTATTAAAGGATCTTCTAGCTTTCAGAGTCTGTGTTGAAAGATCAGCTATTATCCTGGTTGGTTTACCACTAACTATAATCTGCTTCCTTTCTCTTGTAGCTTTTAAAATTCTCTCCTTATTCTGTATGTAGGGTATCTTCATTACAATGTGTCTAGGTGTGGATCTCTTATGATTTTGCATGTTCGGCGTCCTGTAGACTTTTAGGATTTGGGATTTTGTCTCATTCTTCAAGTCTAGGAATTTTTCTCCTATTATTTCATTGAATAGATTGCTCACTCCTTTGGTTTGGACCTCTATACTTTCCTGTATCCCAATGACTCTTATGTTTATTCTCTTTATGTTATCCCATATTTCTTGCAGTTTTGCTCATGGTTTCTTAACACTCTTGCTGAGCTGTATATGTTCTTTTTGAGTTGAAATACTTTGTCTTCATTGTCTGATGTTCTATCTTCTAAGTATTCTGCTCTGATGGTAGTATTCTCAATTGAGTTTTTAAGATGGTTCATTACTTCCTGCGTTTCTAAGATTTCAGTTCGATTGTTTTTTATAACCTCTATCTCCCTGTATAGTTGATCTTTGCTACTTGGATTTTTTTATGTAATTCATTGTCGAAGTGATCTTTCATTGACTGATTTTTGCTGTCTAATGTCTTCCTTGAGATTCCAGATCACCTGAAGCATGTATATCCTGAATTCTTTATCTGACATTCCATATGCTGCATCTATTACCTCTTCTAAAGTTGAGTTGACCAGCATTGCTTGTGGTCCTTTCTTTCCTTGTCTTTTCATACAGCTTGCGTTTCTTTCTGCTTGGTGAAACTGTTGTGTTTTTGTAATTTTCCCCGTGTATATTTATATTGCTCTTGTATTGTGGAAAAGTCTCCATTGCAGGTGCGGTTGGCGGCTGTGCTGCTCCTCCAATTGGGGTGATCTGTCTACCATGCTGACCGGCCGCTAGGCCTGTTCTGCCGGTCGGTCGTACGTCTGCCTACCTTGCAGGCATGGGTGTCGGCTCTGCTCTGCCCCTACTCCAATTGGGGTGACGTGACTACCATGCTGGTGGGTCGCTGGGCCTGTTCCAGGCACAGGTGGCAGCTCTGCTCTGCACCTCTGGCTTGATGACAAAATGAGAGAGACTCAGATGTTTGTGACTCACTTTCTTTACCAGTAGACCAACTATTTCTCTCGCTGCTGGTATCGATGAAGTTATCTCCTCCACCACTTTGTGATCACATCAGATGTCTGCCATGTTGGTATCCCATGTAAATGGCAGCATTTCATTCCCTTTGTCGGGTGACCAAAGCAACGGGTGAGTCCTGACCGGCCCTCACAAGCCCCGTCTCAATCCTGTTGCCACTGTCTATGAAGGCTCAGTTGGCATTTACCTCTACAGTATTCAGCAGGACCCAGACCAAGAAACAGTTTCCCCAGGTTCTTTAGCCCTGGGCCAGAGCAGTTCCGGGACCCGGAATTCAGCCGCTCCGGGCTCGGTGTATGTTCTGATAGGAGAACGATCCAAGAAGCAATTTTCATGGGTTCTTTAGCACTGACCCTGAGTAATTTGTCTGCAAGATGAAGGCGAATGGCAGCCTGAAATTACCTATTCTGTATCTGAATGAGCTGTGATCAGTCAAAAACAGGGATGGTGACATCAGCTCTCCAAGATGGTGACCGCTATCTTCCTCTGTGGTCTCACCGGTGTGGAAAACCGAATTGGACCCCTTCCTTCCCCCATTTCAAACCCAGAATTCAGCACTGAGCACAGTGATTGCCCAGATGGCAGGAGCCCGCAAAATCCACAGACTGTATCTTTGTGTTGCTCTCTCGTCGTTTCCCAGCGCGCATTGCAGACACTAGCCGTGGGGCGATTTGCTAAATAAGCAGCGTGACCCTCCGTGAGAATAAATTGCTGGTGTTTGAGTCCCCGTAGCTGGTCCTTGTGCAATGGAAATCCTTCCTGTAGGTTTTGGAGCACACCAATTTTCCTGGAAATTTCTAATAAGATAGATTTTAGCCGTTCTAACTCGTCCTTCTCCTGCAAAGTGACGCGGTACAGGTGGGTAATGAACTCCCATCGCTGCCATAATATGATCCCCTGAAGTTAGTTTTCAGTACTAGGAAACAAACATGTATTTCAGGTGGAAAAATATTTCTGAGAATAATCTTCTCAAACGTTGATTATAAATCCAAATACATGAATATGAATGAATTTAGTTAGTGTATAATAAGACACATATATTTTATATTTTGAATAATCAGCAGAGTGAATACACACACACACACACACACACACACACACACACACACACACCTAAATACAGACATTACAAAGTAGCATTATGTATGGCAATCGAAATTCACCATGAAATATATATCATCCACAGATCCAAAAATATTGATTTTACTAAATATGGATTTATGTTGTTCAACTAGGAAGCTCACCCATAGGTTGAATTTTCAGTTCCAACAGCATTTAGAAGAAGTGTTTTCTTCTAACAATTTGTATTTGCAAAGTCAGTTACCTCACAAATATGTACGTGTGATACCATGTAGTATTCTATATGTGCATATAAAAATGCATGTGCTGAATCGGCTACAGAGAAAGGGAGACAGGAATTCACATATTTGTTAACTTTAAAAACACATAGAGAACTATTTTAACTACAAATTGACAAGATTTATAACACCAACCCTTTATCATGCAAAAGGAAAGTACAACTATACACCATGCCTCCTCTGAACTGGTTGTATTTCTATTCTCTGTGGGTTATTTTACTCCATCATATTAGGATTAGTAGTCAGAGTCTAGTAGGTTTTGGGTTAGTGTCAGGGATTCAGTATTTCGAATTGAAAATAGTAAAATAAATTCAATATTTATGCAAATATGTGATACAAAAAATGTTCCCACTCTCATCCAGAACAATGCCTTGACATCACCTTCGCTTAAAGTAAGACACAATTAGAGGACATGATTTACAAAAATCTGTGAATACATATCTGGAATGGAATATGCTCAGGAGTTCATATCCTTGGATTTGGTATAGGAGTTTCCAAATGTAAGGGACAGGGTAAACACTCCACAAACATGGAGCTCTGCTGGCCTAAAGACTTTTGAGAAACTGCCTCTGAGTTTGGGCACTTGAAATATATGTTGCTGTCAGGAGATTTAGCTTCCGTTCTAGTTAGACCATCATAACTGGGTCTGCATCTATGTGACCTGGAGGACATTGTTTCTTATTTCCCAATGAACATGAGGCAGCAGTGCTGAATTTTTTCTTTGTAGGTAAACTGTAGCCACTGCGCGCTAAGTGTCTCCTCGTCTTTACTGTAAAGCCATTTTTTCATCCTCCACTTTTTGTGGTGTTTCTTGCTGCTGCACTGGGAGTTTGGTATCTGTTTCTTGAAATACAAGGAGTTCCACTGGGACAAAGTGCTGGAGGGAATTCTGTCACATGTGGTGGGTCAGGGTCTGCAGGAGAATGCACCAAGCAAGCTTCTTTCCCACAGAGCTTGCCCCATTGACCATAGCAACCTGATTCTGAATATTGTCCTGAAACCTCTCCATATAACAAGATGCTTTTACATACAAGGGTCTGCTGGATGCAAAATGTCAGTCACAAGCCATTTGGAAGCCAATGGCAGATAAACATGGCCTCACCACCGATGTTATTTCAGACACCTCCCCACCACTGCTCTAGGCCAACTACTCAGCAGGCTCCAAATTACTGGCATCTCTGTTCTACAGCATTTTCGTGAAACCAAGTCAATCAAGGCACTGTCTGGTATACTCATAATCAGCAACAGGAATCCAAAGTTTCTCCAGTGCCACTTGGTCAAGGGAATTTCAAAAATTTGGTGGTATTTATCTAGCTATTTTTTAAGGATGAAGTTGGAGGCACTGTGGGTTTCCAATCATTCAGGAACCATTAAATGGCGAGGAAACTCATTTGAACGAAAGAAATGGAGAACTATCACAGGCAAAGCTTCCCAAAGTGTGGCCAAAAGGTCACATGAAGCCAGGCTCATTGAGGTCTACAATGTGAGCTCCATGTGTGTTATGACTCTCAACTATGGCTGCCAAGTCTTTAACAATAAAATCTTGTGATATCCTGGCTGAGATTACTTATGCTCTGTGGAAAGCCACCCTGGGCCTAGATCTCAGTTTCCAAGGGCGAATCTCATGTGTGGCCTCCTAAAATCTCAACACAATTCATGGCAATACTTATCTGAGGACAGTTCCACAACTCAGTCTCTAAGGGGAATCACACCAGAGTTCAAGCCCAGGTGGAACCAGACATCTCTTCCAACCGCCACACAAATGACCAGAATTAAAAACAAAAGACTCCCACATGGCACTCATCTTCTTCCATATAGACACTAATAATAACCTCTGGCTTGAGGTTTTCATGAGGGGCACAGACCAACACAGTGTTCAAAATAAGCACCCTCGCACCTCATTTGTCACAAGTCAGGGTTGCCTGGACACCCTTCCTTTGAACACGGAATGATCATAGAGCCCTGCCTTTAATACTGCTCCACAATTCCAATTTGAGGCTTACTGACTTTGGGATTTAGATTCTTTATGTGAACTGGAGTCATGAGTAATCACAAGCACCAGTGGGCTAGACTCTGCAAGGCTTTGAAGTACTCATTTGATGCAAAGGATCCCTATTCTCACTTGATGGAGATCAGGAACCTTACAGAGGAAGGCGAGAGACGTAGTCCACAATAAATGCTTTTTGGACATTTTGGATTTGGGTGCACACATGGGATCTTTTTTTAGGTCCATTAGGTGCTGAGTATCTAAGCCACAGCCTCACACAGGACCAAGTGGCCAATTCAGACACATCCCTTTCCAAACAATTAAGCAAAGAGCCCCAGGTGATGCCCATTCATTTCCATTTGAAAACTGTTTTCTTCAGGCTTCACAAAGGCGTGGCCTAATCAAAGACCTTCCTGTTATTCAGTGCAACAGAAGAATAGGTATGCAAAAGGCCCAAAGCAGGGTTTCTCCACAGAGACTTTACTGGTCACATTGATATCTGAGTTTTCTGAGATGCTCCAATTCCCTTCAGCTCTCCTGTACATGGCCATGTCCCAGAGCTTGGAGGTGGTACATATCTTGGACACATAACCATGAGCCTATTATGGTTAGTGGCCAGAATTCAGGCAGAAAACAGGAACTTAGGAAGACAGTAGGTCTTGCCCATCCAGAAGGCAAGCCAAGTCCATCTATAAATTGGGAAGGATGAATGCTGGGAAGCTTTCTACTAGACAGAACACATCCATTGATGCATGCTCTTTCTAATGTCTTCATCCACGAACACAGTGGGATACCCAGACATAGAAACACACTCCTTGTCAAACGACTTTCTAGAAACCATCCACTCCAAAATGAACATACTGCCTTTCCTACCTATTCTCAGAAAATGAGACAAGACCACAAACTCACACCCAACCCACAAAGGCACCTCCTTCCCCCAAGTAGGTCTGTGACTATCCGGAGTGTCCTCTTACTGGTGGGCCATACTATGTTCCCAGAAATGGCCTGTCCTGTCTCAGATCTGGTCTCCTTGGCCAACTCTGTGAGGTTATTAGGAGCCAGCGGTGAGCCATTACATGGAGATGACTTTTTCTCTCTCAGGTCCTTCATAGCTGCATACATCTTCTCCAGGGATCATTTCTGTATGGACCTTTGAGGATCTTAGCATGTGGAAGATCTGCTACATTCCTATATTGAAAGACCAACTCTGTCTCTAATCTTCTGTAAAGTTAGATTGAGGGAACAGTGTATGGTTAGGATTAATAACATGTTCGATATGAGTTAGGAATCATTCTGCAGGAATGATTGGGAAGCTGCAATATTTACAAGAAAATATAGGTGAAATATTAGTATGAAAACAGAAATGTAGGTAAGATTTGAAGCCCAGAAGGGCATTGGGCCCTTGATTTGGATACTTAGATTTGAATTATTTTCTGCAGAGATGTCTCAGATAAATTCAGTATAATGGCATAGGACCTTGTACGTTGGATGATGGAATGTTGAAGAGAACTTCTAGTCAAAAAGGGATAGTTGAAATTATTAGAAAGATATTCAGTTTCAGAAAGAAGAGTGAGTATAGGTTTTGGACAAAAGTTCTCCAGCAATAGGGTTTCGGATAGAGAATGAATTTAAATGTGAGCACATGTGAAGAGTCAGTCACAATGATGAACTGGGGAAAATTTGTCGGTAAGCAGATATCAATAGAGACATTAAGAAATCAGGAAAAGTATAAAGTGAGTGATAGGATTAGATATTTTCAACAGGGTTGAGTTTGAATATATAATCTAAGGAAGAAAAAAATATGTTGTCACAAATAGGATTGACATTTGAGAACATTAGGCAACATGTACATGGATGTTTTTAGTAATCCATGCTCACTTTCAATTTAGGCTTTGGTACAATCATATGTTTGACCTTTGCATTTTGGGTCCCGAATATTACTGTGATAAAATGTATATGTAGATTGGGTGACATAAGTATTTCTTATACCATTTCTGAGAGCAATATTTTGAAGATGTATAAATTATTATTGGCGGTACAAAGATTTGTACTCTGTGTCTATGAATATAGAATTAATGCATGAATTGACAATACTGTGAATAAATAATATAACTGTTTCCACTTTAAATAATGGATTGAATTGATATGTGAAAATATACACAAAAACTTATATTGATATACAATCATTCATTCCAACCAGTTACACATCTAATTGTATAATTGCGTTATGTTTTATTATAAAGATTGTGTGAGATTTGCTTCAAAAGTGATTATGGAAATCGAAAATAATGTGTTTGGAAAGAAGTCTCATTAAAAGACCAGTCAAGAAACCTGGAGGAATACATGTGTTCTGAAGCAGTAAGTGATTGAAAGAGAAACAAATGCCTATAAATTTGTGAATTTGTGGATGAAATATATATCCTATGATGTGCATGAACTGAAGAAATATTAACGAACCAATGTTGAATAAAAATGAACATCAAAATACACACCATGTCCCATAGGAATCCAATTGCATTGATGTTAAACTGGGTCAATTACTGTAGAAATATTAGTATTTGTATGCACATTCACTGAAGTTAGTTTTAAGTACTAGAAAACAAATATGTAGTTCAGGTAAATGAATACTTCTGAGAATAATCTTGTGAAATTTTTATTATAAATCCACATACATGAACATGAATGAATTTCGGTAGTGTATATAAGACACATATATTTCATATTTTGAAAAATCTTGAGAGTGTATATATATATATATATAAACACACACCCAAAACACACACAGAGATATTAAAAAGTACCAATATGTAAGCCAATCAATATTCATCATGAAATATATAACATCCACAGATGCAAAATAATTTATTTTACTGAGCATGGATTTATGTACAATGTTGTTCTCCTAGGAAGCTCACACATAGGTTGAATTTTCAGTTCCAACTGCTTTTAGGAGGAGTGATCTTTTCTCACAATTTGTATCTCCAAGTCAGCCAAGTCACAAAAATGTACGTGTGATACCAGGTAGGATTCTATATGTGCATATAAAAATACATGTGCTGAATAGGCTACAGAGAAAGGGCATATAAAAATACATGTGCTGAATAGGCTACAGAGAAAGGGAGACAGGAATTCACGTATTTGTTAACTACAAAAACCCATGGTGAACTATTTTAATTAAAAATTGACTAGATTTATAACACCTACAATTTATCATGCAAAAGGCAAATCCAACTATACACCATGCCTCCTCTGAACTGTTTGTATTTCACTTCTTTTTGCATTATTTCTCTCCACCATATTAGGGTTAGTAGTCAGAGTCTATTAGGGTATGGGTTAGTGTCAGGGATTCAGTATTTTGAATGTAAAATAGGAAAATGAATCAAATGTGTATGCAAATATGTGCTACACAAAATCTTCCTACTCTCATTCACAACAATACCTTGACACTATCTTTGCCCCAATTAAGACAAAATAAAAGAAGAAGATTTAGAAAATCTGTGAATACATATCAGGAATGGAACATGGTTACGAGTTCACAATATTGGAGGTGGTAGAGGAGTTTCCAAAAGTAAGGGACAGGGTAAATACTGCACAAATATGGAGATCTGCCAGCCTAAAGACTTCTGGAGAACCTGCCTCTGAGGTTGGCCACTTGAAGTATATGTTGTAGTCAGGACCTATGGCTTCCTTTCTAGTGAGACCACCAAAGCTGGGTCTCCATCTATGTGACCTGCAGAACATGGTTTCTTATTTTCCAAAGAACGTGAGGCAGCAAGGCTAAATTCTCTCTTTGTAAGTAAACTCTTGCCACTGAAGGCTAAGTGTGGCCCCGTGTGGACTGTGAAGCCATTTGGTCATCCTCCACTTTTCATGGTGTCCTTGCTGCTGCACTGGGAGTTTGGTATTGGCTTCAGGAAATACAAGGAATTCAACTGGGTCACAGTGCTGGAGGGAGATCTGTCACGTGTTGTGTGTCAGGGTCTGCAGGAGAATGCACCAACCAGGCTTCTATCCCACATAGCTTGCCCCCTTGACCATAGCAACCTGATTCTGAACATTGCCCTGAAACCTCTCCATTCAACAAGATGCCTTTACATACAAGGGTCTGCTGGCTGCACCATGTCAGTTACAAGCCTTTTGGCAGATCCACATGACCCCACCACAGAAGTTTTATCACAGACCTGCAAAACACTGCTCTAGGCCCACTACTCAGCAGACTTTAACTTATTTGCATCATTGTTCTACACCATTTTCATGAAACCCAGTCAATCAAGGCACTGTCTGGTACACTCATGATGAGCAACAGGAAATCCAAAGTGTATCCAGTGTCACCTGGTGATGGGAATTTCAAATTTTTATGATGTTTATCTAGCCATTTTTCAAGGATGAGGTTGGAGGCACTGTGGGATTTAATTCATTCTGGAAACATTAAAAGGTGAGAAAGCCCATTTCAATGAAAGATCTGGAGAACTCTCACAGGCAAGACTTCCCAAAGAGTGGCCAAAAGATCAAATGAAGCCAGGCCCATTGAGGTCTACAATGTGAGGTCCATGTGTGTTTTTACTCTCAACTATGGCTGTCAAGTCTTTCAGAATAAAATCATGTGATATTCTGGCTCAGATTCCCAGTGCTCTGTGGGAAGCCCCCCGGGCCTAGATCTCAGTTTCCAAAGGCCACTACCATGTGTGGCCTCCAAAAATCCCAACAAAATTCATGGCAATACATCTCTGCAGTCATTTCCAGAACTCAGTCTCTAAGAAGACTCACACCAGAGTTCAAGCCAAGGTGGACCCAGTCATCTCTTCCATCAGCCAAACAAATGACCACAATTAAAACCAAAACACTCCCACATGGCTCTCAACTACTTCCACATAGACACTCATCATAACCTCTGGCTGGAAGTTTCCATGAGGGGTGCAGCTGAAGACAGTATCCAAAATATGCTCCCTACCCTCATTTGTCTAATGTCAGGGTGGCTTGACAACCTATCTGTGAACAAGGAGTGATCAATTAGGCCTGCCATTAATACTGCTCTGCTTCTCCAATTTGAGCCTTATGTCTGTGGGGTTTAGATTCTTTATGTGAATTGGAGTTATGAGAAAATCCAAGCACCTATGGGCTTGCCTCTGCAGGGCTTTGAAAAACTTTTTAAACCAAAGATACCTATTCTCACTTGATGGAAGTCAGGAACCTTACAGAGGAAGGCGAGAGACTTCATCCACAAGACTGCTCTTTTTCCATTTTGGTTTTGGATGCACACATGAGATCTTTCCTTAGATTCATCAGGTGGTGAGAATCTAAGTCACAGCCTCACACAGGGCCAAGAGGCTGATTCAGACACATCCCTTTCCACGGCAATTAAGCAAAGAGCCACAGGTGATGCTCATTATTTTCCATTAGACAACTGTTTTCTTCAGGTTTCACAAAGGGGTGGACTGAGGCAAAGACCTTCCAGACATTCAGGGCAACGGAACAATAGGTAAACAAAAGGCCCAAATCAGTGTTTCTCCACTGACACTTTACTGGTCACACTGATATCTGAGTTTTCTGAGTTCCTCTGCATTCCCTTCAGCTATCCAGTAGAAGGCCATGTTACAGAGTTTGGAGGTGGTACATATCTTTTACACAAAACCATGAGCCTATTCTTGAGAGTGGCCAGAATTCAGGAAGAAAACAGGAACTTAGGAAGATAGCAGGTGTTGCCCATTCATAAGGAAAGCCGTAGTCCATTCATAAATTTGGCAGGATGAATGCTGAGAAGCTTTCTACTAGACAGAACAATTCCATTGATGCATTCTCTTTTCTAATGTCTATAACCACAGACACAGTGGAATACACAAACCCACAACCACACCCACAAAGGCAACTCTTTCCTCCGAGTTGGTCTGTGACTATCCAGAGTGTCCTCTGACTGGTGGGCCATACTATGTTCCCCAAAATTGCTTGTCCTGTCTCAAATCTGCTTTCCTTTGCTAACTCTGTGAAGTAGTCAGGAGTCAGCGGTGAGCCAATACCTGCTTTATCAGGAAAGAATTATCTTCAGAGCTTCCCTGGCATTTGGCCATCCTCACATCAGTAGGTAAGTGCCGCAGCCCGGCTGGCTGGGCAAAATAACCGGGGGGGTGACGAACAACTTGGGTAGACTGATGCAGCAGGAGTGGAAGCCAATTATTGTTGAATAAGAGCGGTATTTATACATTTTACACAGCCTATCTAATTAGCATGAAATAGATACAGCAGTCAAACAATAAGGAATCTCCACACTTAATGGCTCGCTTTTGTTACTTCACAAACCACTCCCTCTGGCATTTTGCCAGGCGCCATCCAGACTTTTTTACAGACTCTAACATTTCTCTGGCAAAATAACAGGTGCCAATCTGACTTGTTTACAGACCTTAACAGGTAAGAAGAAAGACTGACTCTGTCTTTGGTAAATTCAAACAAGTGAGACCACTGGGACTGGGATTGGTAATGGCTCTGGGTGCCTGGCTTCCTGGATCCCAAGTTCAGAGACTTTCATCATCAAGGAAGTGAGGTGTGGTCACTTCTTTCAGGAACTGAATGAGGTAACTGCCTTGGCAACCACTTTGTCCTAACAGTTGCTTCCAAGGGTCCCATGAGATGGAGGCTGCCCCTACTTCCTGTGACACTTTCATATGTTAGAATGGTATATCAACCATACGCACCTGGGAAGAGCTTTCCACACAGGCCTGGTTTGGTCTACTCTACATTAAGAAGAGTGAGGCTGATTCAGACACATTCCTTCATCCTACCAGGTTCTTTGCCATGGAGATGTCTTTTGCTCTCTCAGGTCCTTCATAGCTGCCTACATCTTCTCCAGAGACCATTTCTGCATGTACCTTTGATGTTCTCAGCAGGTGGAAGATCCCATACATTCCTGTATTGTAAGACCAACACTGTCGCTGCTCCTCAGTAAAGTTAGATTGAGGGAACAGTGTATGATTAGTGTTATTAACATGTTCGATATGGGTTAGGAACCATTCTGCTGGATGAATAATGGTATTGGGAACCTGTGATATTTATAAGAATATAGAGGTGAAATATATGTACGAAAACAGAAATCTAAGTAAGATTTGAAGCGCAGAACTTCATTTGTTCCTTGATTGGGATACTTAGCGTTGAATTACATTCTGCACAGATGTTTCAGATAAATCGATATACAATGGCATAGGACCTTTCACCTTGGATGATTGAATGTAGAAGAGAACATCCAGTCAAAAAGTGATAGTCGGTAGGATTAGGAAGATAGTCGGTAGGTTTAGGAAGAAGAATGAGTGTAGGATTTGGAACAAAAGTTCTTTAGAAGTAGGGTATCGCTAAGAGAGTGAATGTAAATATCAGCACATGTGATGAGGAAGTCACAATGATTAACTGGGGAAAATATGTAGAAAAGCAGATATCAATAGAGACATTACAAAATCAGGCAAAGTATAAAGTGAGTGACAGGATTAGACATTTTCAACATGTTTGAGTTTGAATATATAATCTTTGGAAGAAACAAATATGTAGTCACCAATAGGAATTTCATTTGGGAGCATTAGGCAACCTGGACATGGATGTTTTTAGTAATCCATGTTCACTTTCCATTTAGGTTTTGTACAATCATAAGTGTGACCTTTGCTTTTTGTGTCCAGAATATTACTATGATAAAATGTATATGGAGATCAGGTGACATGGGTATTTCTTCCACCATTTCTGGGAGCTGTATTTTGAGGACGTATAAATTAGTATTGGGGGTACAAAGAGGTGTACCTGTGTCTATGAATATAGAGATAATTCGTGAATAGACTGTACTGTGAATAAATAATATAACTGGTTCCACTTTAAATAATGGATTGAATTGATATCTGAAACTAAGTAAGAAATCTTATATCGATATACAACCATTCATTCCAACCAGTTATACATCTAATGGTAATATTAGTGTTATGGTTTATTGTGACGGGTTTGTGCGTTTTGCTTCAAATGTGATAATGGAAATCGAAAATAATGTTTTTGGGAAGAAGTCTCATGAAAAGAGCAGTTATGAAACATGGAGGAATAAATGTGTTCTCAAGCAGGAAGTGATTGAAAGTGAAACAAATGCCTAAAATTTGAGAAATTTTGATGAAACATATATGCTATGATGTGCATAAACTGAAGATAGTAATGTACCAGTGTTGAATAAAAATGAACGTCAAAATACACATCATGTCTCATAGAGTCTACTTACATTGATGTTCAACTGGGTCAGTTACTGTAGAAATATTAGGATTTGGGGGGAATTAATAATACAATTTATTTTAGCACTAGCATGCCACAGAATGTAGAGGAAAGATCAATGGATTTTTAGTTATAGCACTAATAATCAAACATTTAGTGACTATTTTGGATAGTCTAGAAATTACATAAGGCTATGTAACATATTTTTTTTATTTAACATTCATCAAAGCTTGGAATTTTTGTAATATTTCTTCTTTTTTTCTTTTTTTATTTTTTCAGTTGTTGATTGACCTTCATTTTGTTTATTTGTATGTGGTGCTGAGAATAGAACCATGTGCCTCACACATGCTAGAAAAGCATGTTACCTCTGAGCCACAAACCCAGCCCCTCCACTTCTATCTTAACATCATACACTCATGTCCCTCTTCTTTACTCACTTTCTTCCTCATTTTCCCCCTTCTCTCCCTTCCTTTTTGGTTTCCCCTCCATATCTATTTTTCTCTCATGTCATTACAAACAGTAGTATGCTATGAAATTTAAATTTAAGACTGTTTTTTATAGTCATTCTTTTTCTTGAGAAAATTTAAAAATTATAATCACCTGATAGATATATTACAATACATTTATTATACATATGTATCTATATTCATGCATATGCATTACATATATTTTATATATATATTCAAAAGTACTTTGATTTTCCTGTTAGAAATAATATAGACCAAGTCTTTCTTAATTCTCAATTCTTCCATAATTAACATCTTACAGTGAAAATCAAATAAACATATTTAAGTAAACAGGAATCATTCTTATTTATCAATACTGATAATTTAAAGTTTTATATCACATTAAGCTGTAATGTGGCATATTAACTCTTATGAATTAGAGAAATTTTATTTGAACAACCAATTATTTAATGACCATATGCACTGACATTTTAAATGGCTTTCTTGTGATTTCAATTTCTATCAATTGTGTATTAATTGCAAATACTTATTTTAGTACTTTTCATGTTCATAATTGATATAAAGTCAATTGTTTAATTCTTCTTGTAAGTAGTTACTTATTACAGTAGGGACATTATTAATAATACTATATCTTTATAAGAAAAATGGTACAAATTTATTTTCATGCAAAATTAAGAATAATTGTATGCTCTAGATGTTTGATTGTTGATACATATAACAAAGAGCTTTTGATGAGTCTCTTCCCCAGTAAAACATAAAATGCAAAGATATAGTTAGGTTTGTATGTCCAAATAAAGATAAGAAAAAATACACATTATCAGCTAGAAACTATTAAATAAAAGATGAAAAGAACAATCCAACACATTGTACGAACTTGTCAGATGAGGTAGTATTCTGGAAGAATAGCCTAAGACTAGACCTTGTCCATGACAAAATATTCACGAAAAAAATGAAATATGAAAAGTGTAGAAAATGCTATGAATTTTTCATGAAGTTAGGTGAATTATCCTTTAATCTCAATTTATGTGCATTTTCTGGTAAAATAAATTTGTGATATTCACAAAACAAAGTTTCTGTATAGCAAAATGAATACATCTGAACCCATTTTTAGCTGATTTCTTCCCACTAAATTTTAAACCTTTATTTATTTATTTATTTTTATTGGTTGTTCAAAACATTACAAAGCTCAAGATATATCATCTTTCATACATTTGACTCAATTGGGTTATGAACTCCCATTTTTTCCCCAAATACGAATTGTAGAATCACATCGGTTACACATTCACATTTTTACATAATGGCATATTAGTGACTGTTGTATTCTGCTACCTTTCCTATTCCCTACTATCCACCCTCTCCTCCCCTCCCATCTTCCCTCTCTACCTCATCTGCTATTGTTCAATTCTCTCCATTGTTTCCCCCTCACTTCCCCTCACAACATCTTATATGCAATTTTGTGTAACATTGAGAGTTTCCTACAATTTTCATAAGCTTTCCCTTCTCTCTCCCTTTCTCTCCCCCCATTCGTCTTTGTTTAATGTTAATCTTTTCCTCATGCTCTTCCTCCCTGTTCTGTTCTTATTTGCTCTCTTTATAACAGAGAAGACATTTGGCATTTGTTTTTTAAGGATTGGTTAGCTTCGCTTAGCATAATATGCTCTAATGCCATCCATTTCCCTGCAAATTCTATGATTTTGTCATTTTTTGTGCTGTGTAATACTCCATTGTGTATAGATGCAACATTTTTTTTATCTATTAATCTATTGAAGGGCATCTAAGTTGGTTCCACAGTCTAGCTATTGTGAATTGTGCTGCTATGATCATTGATGTGGCAGTATCCTTATAGTACGCTCTTTTAAGATCCTCAGAGAACATTCCAAGAAGGGTGATAGCTGGGTCAAATGGTGGATCCATTTCCAGCTTTTCCAGGAATATCCATACTTCTTTCAAAATTGGCCTCACCAATTTGCAGTCCCACCAGCAGTGTACAAGTGTATCCTTTTCCCCAAATCCTCGCCAACAGTTATTGTTGTTTAACTTCATAATGGCTGCTGATCTTACTGGAGTCAGATGGTATCTTAGGGTGGTTTTGATTTGCATTTCTCAGACTGCTAGAGATGGTGAGCATTTTTTCATGTACTTGTTGATTGATTGTATGTCCTCCTCTGTGAAGTGTCTGTTTAGGTCCTTGGCCCATTTGTTGATTGGGTTATTTGTTATCTTATTGTTTAATATTTTGAGTTCTTTGTATATTTTGGATATTAGGGCTCTATCTGAAGTGTGAGGGGTAAAAATTTGTTCCCAGGATGTAGGCTCTCTCTTTACCTCTCTTATTGTTTCTCTTCTTGAGAAAAAACTTTTTAGTTTAAGTAAGTCCCATTTGTTTATTCTTGTTATTAACTCTTGGGCCATTGATGTCTTATTAAAGAATTTGGAGCCCGACCCCACAGTATATAGATCATAGCCAACTTTTTCTTCTATGAGACGCAGTGTCTCTGATTTGATATCTAGCTCCTTGATCTATTTTGAGTTAACTTTTGTGCATGGTGAGAGAACGGGATTCAGTTTCATTTTGTTGCACATGGATTTCTAATTTTCCCTGCACCATTTGTTGAAGATGCTATCCTTCATCCATTGCATGTTTATAGCCACTTTATCAAATATAAGAAAGTTGTAATTTTGTGGATTGGTTTCTCTGTCCTCTATTCTATACCATTGGTCCACCTGCCTGTTTTGGTACCAGTACCACACTGTTTTTGTTACTCTTGCTTTGTAGTAAAGTTTGAACTCTAGTATCGCTATACCTCCCGATTCACACTTCCTGCTTAGAATTCCTTTTGCTATTCTGTGTCTTTTGTTTTTCCATATGAATTTCATGATTGCTTTATCATTTCTAGAAGAAATGCCGTTGGGATTTTGATTGGCATTGCTTTAAACCTGTAGAGAACTTTGGGTAATTTCGCCATTTTGATGAATTTAGTTCTGCCTATCCATGAACAGGGTACATTTTTTCCATCTTCTAAGATCTTTTTCTATCTCTCTCTTTAGGGTTCTGTGGTTTTCACCTCTTTTGTTAGGTTGATTTCCAAGTATCTTATTTTCTTTGAGGATATTTTGAATGGAGTGGTTTTCCTCATTTCCATTTCAGAAGTTTTGTTGCTGATATACAGGAATGCCTTTGATTTATGCGTGTTGGTTTTATATCCTTCATTTATTAACTCTAGCAGTTTCTTTGTAGACCCTTTTGGGTCTGTTAAATATATTACCATGTCTTCCACAAATAGCGATAATTCAAGTTCTTCTTTTCCTATTTTTATGCCTTTAATTTCTTTTGTCTGTCTAATTGCTCTGGCTAGTATTTCAAGAACTAAATTGAATAGAAGTGGTGATAGAGGGCATCCCTGTCTTGTTCCAGATTTCAGAGGGAATGCCTTCAGTTTTCTCCATTTAGGATGATCCTAGCCTGAGGTTTAGCATATATAGCTTTTACAATGTTGAGGTAAGTTCCTGTTATCCCTAGTTTTTCTAGTGTTTCGAACATAAAGGGATGCTGAACTTTGTTGAATGTTTTACTACATCTATCGAGATGATCATATGGTTCTTGTCCTTAAGTCTATTGATGTGGTGAATAGCATTTATTGATTTCCGTATATTGAACCAGCCTTGCATTCCAGGGATGAATCCTACTTGATCATGGTGCACAACTATTTTGATATGTTTTTGTATTCAATTCACACGGATTTTATTGAGAATTTTTGCATCCAACTTCATTAGAGATATTGGTCTGTAGTTTTCTTTTTTGAAGTGTCTTTGTCTGGTTTTGGGATCAGGGTGATTTTGGACTCCGAGAATGAATTTGGAAGAGCTCCTTATTATTCCATTTCTTGATATAGCTTGAATAGTATTGGTATTAATTCTTCTTCGAAGGTTTTGTTGAACTCCGCTGTATACCCATCAGGTACAGGGCTTTTTTTGATTGGTAGTCTTTTGATGGCTTCTTCCATTTCTTTCTTTGTTTTTGGTCTGTTAAAATTGTGTGTGTCTTCTTGACTGAATATGGGCAGATCGTATGACTTAAGAAATTTATCGATATTATAACTATCTTCTATTTTATTGGAATATAGGATTTCAAAATACTTTCTAATTATCTTCTGTATTTGTGTACTGTCTGTTGTGATATTGCCTTTTTCATTCCGTATGTTAGTAATTTGAGTTCCCTCTCTTCTTCTCATCCTTAGCATGGCTAAGGGCCTGTAAATCTTATTTATTTTTTCAAAGAATCAACTTTTAGTTTTATCAATTTTTTCAATGTTTTTTTTGTTTGTTTCAGTTTCGTTGATTTTTGCTCTAATTTTAATTATTTCTTGTCTTCTACTACATTTGCTGTTGTTTTGCTCTTCCTTTTCTAGGTTTTTGATGTGTACTGTGAGTTTATTTATTTGTTGTTTTATTCTTTTTTTGAGGAAAGAACTCCAAGAAATGAATTTCCCTCTTAAAACTGCCTTCTTTGTGTCCCATAGATTCCAGTATGTTGTGTCTGTATTGTCATTTGATTCTAAGAATTTTTTTATCTCCTCCTTTATGTCTTCTGTAACCCATTGATCATTCAGTAGAATATTGTTCATTTTACATGTGATGTAGGATTTTTCCTTCCTTCTATTCTCATTGATTTCCAGTTTCATTCCATTATGATCAGATATGGTGCATGGTATTATCTCCACGCCTTTATATTTACTAAGAGTTGCCCAATGGCATAATATATGGTCTAACTTGGAGTAGGATCCATGTGCTGCTGAGAATAAAGTGTATCCACTTGATGATGGTTGATATATTCTATATATGTCGGTTAAGTCAAGGTTATTGATTGTGCTGTTGAATTCTATAGTTTCTTTATTCAGTTTTTTATAGAGGATCTGTCTAATGGCGAGAGCGGTGTGTTGAAGTCACCCATAATTATTGTGTTGTAGTCTATTTGACTCTTGAACTTGAGGCGAGTTTGTTTTATGAGCCTTGCAGCTCAATTGTTTGGTGCATACCAATTGATAATTGTTATGTCTTGTTGGTGGATGGTTCCTTTTAACAATATATAGTGTCCTACTTTATCCCTTTTGATTAACGTAGGTTTGAAGTTGATTTTATATGAGTATGGCCACTCCTGCTTGCTTCCGAGGGCCATGTGAGTGGTATGATTTTTCCCAACCTTTCACTTTCAGCCTGTGTATGTCTTTACCTATCAAAAGAGTCTCCTGAAGGCAGCATATTGTTGGATTTATTTTTTTGATCCAGGTTACTAGCCTATGTCTCTTGATTGGTGAGTTTAGATTTTTAACATTCAAGGTTACAATTGAAATATGATTTATACTTCCAGTCATGTTTATTTATTTATTTATTTTAATTTGGGTAGTTTTTACTTTTTGGTTATTTTCTTACGCCTTTACTGAGATACCTCCCGCTGTTAGTTTTGGGCACTATTTTTCAATTCCTCTTCTTGTAGTATTTTGCTCAAAATGCTTTGCAGTGCTTGTGTTCTGTCTGCGAATTCTTTTAGCTTTTGTTTATCAAGAAAGACTTAATTTCATTGTCAAATCTGAAGCTTAATTTTGTTGGATACAGTATTCTTGGTTGGAATCCATTATTTTTCAGTGTTTGAAATACATTGTTCAAAGATCTTCTCGCTTTCAAAGTCTGTGATGAAAAATCAATTGTTAACCTAATTGGTTTACCCCTGAATGTTATCTGCCTACTTTCTCTCGTAGCTTTTAATATTCTCTCCTTGTTCTGTATGTTGGCTATCTTCATAATTATATGTCTTGGAGTTTGTCTATTATGGTTTTGAATTTTTGAGGTCCTGTAGGCTTCCAGGATATGGCAATCCATTCCATCTTTCATCTCTGGGATGTTTTCTAGAATTATTTCATTTAATATGTTGTCCATTCATTTGGTTTGAATCTCTATGCCTTCTTCTATCCCGATGACTCCCAATTTTGGTTTTTTTATGACATCCCATATCTCTTGAATAGTTGCTCATGGGATTTAAGCATGTTTTCTGTGTTGACTATATTCTTTTCAAGTTGACAAACTTTGTCTTCATTATCTGATGTTCTGACTTCTACTTGATCTAGTCTATTTGAAATATTCTTGTTTGAGTTTTTAATTTGGTTTATAGTTTCCTGCATTTCTAGAATTACTGTATGATTTTTTAAAAGATCTCTATCTCTTGGTAAACCTTGTTCTTTTCCATTTGAATTTGGTTGTTTAATTCATTTTCAAAATATACTTTTATTTCTTGGACTTGCTGCCTCATGTCTTCTCTATTATTCCTTTCCATCTGAGTTAGGTATGACTTAAGTTTTTTCCCTATCCCTGTTTCTGATGCTTCTAGGTTCTCCTGTAGTATTAAGTTGTCCTTCATTGTTTCTACACCTTTTTTTCCCCTTGTTTTTTCATGATGTTCACGTTATTTTCTGGCTCTATTTGATTGCTGTGTTTCTGCTCCCTTCTATAGATTTGTTATGGGTTTATATATCTCTGTTTTCTCTCCTTTGTGTTGCTAGACTATGCCTGCTTAAGTGGATTTCGCTGTTAAGGAATTCTGACAGCCGAGCTCCAGTGATGTCACCTCTCTGCTGTGGTGGGCCCCAGGCTCCTTGCCGGAGAGTCCGAATTGGGGGGGTGGACTGGATTGTCTCTTGTTGGTTTCAGCTCCCGGTCGCTGGAATGCCGGCAGTCTCCAGCCACCCAGTAGCGCGGGCAGCGGATGGGCTGTCGCCGGCGGTTGGGTGATCTCTAGCCACACAGTTGCGCATTCGGTCGTCGCCAGGCGAGCGTTCTCCAGCCGTCAAGACATGCCGTCAGCAGGTGGGCTGACGCCGGCAGGAAGCTGGTCTCCAGTTGCCCAGTCACACTGGCAGCGGTCTGGCATTCTCCAGCCACCCAGTCAGAAGGGCCTGGCCTCTAGTCCCCTGGTTTATCCTGCTAGTCCTGATTTCTCCTGCTAGACCAGATTTCTCCTGAGTGATGCTTCTCGGCAGCTCAAACTGTTCTCCGGGTCTGCCGTTTGTTGGGTGGGGAGGGTGTCTATTGTGAACCCTGGAACTCTATTGTTTTAATATTTTCCGCTTGCCCCTCGCCCCGCACTGGCTAGACAAGTTTCATTTTTGCCGCTGATGGGAAGGGGAGATGAAGGTCAGGTGCCTCTAGTTTTCCCCCAGTCTTTATGCAGACTTGCTCTGATTATCCCTCCCCCAAAAGCCTAGGAGAGATATTATGCGAATTTTCCTCTGTATGTGAGATGAGCTGAGAAACACACACCTGTTTTATTGTTGCAATCTGTCTGGGAGTGGTGGTGGTTACTTCAGCTCTCCAAGATGGTGGCTGC
The DNA here is from genome assembly GCF_048772815.1 of Callospermophilus lateralis. Classification (NCBI taxonomy): domain Eukaryota; kingdom Metazoa; phylum Chordata; class Mammalia; order Rodentia; family Sciuridae; genus Callospermophilus; species Callospermophilus lateralis. Next base: position 620,451 of record NW_027516031.1, on the reverse strand, counting down.
TGGTTTCCTTTGTGGAGTTTCCACTTTGGGGGATAGAAATGTACTGCTAACTTTCCCGTCTGAAATCCCAAATTCAGCTGGGGGCTCAGTGGATGCTCAGCCAGCAGGATTCCACAGAATCTGCAGCAACGTTTCTCCCTGCTTGCTGGTCGCTTCTCGGTGGTGCCTCACCATTTGTAGACACGGGGCAGGTCACGCGGATCAATCAGAATGGATCTCCGGTTGCACAAGTGGCTTGTGTTTGAGACTCAATTACCGGACCTCGGTGGTGGAAATCATTCTTCTAGATTTCGGTAAACACCCATTTTCCTGTAAGATCCTAACAAGATAGTTTTTCATCGTTCTAACTCGTTATTCACCTGCGCAGTGGCAGGGTACACTGGGTGTGATACACTGTCTTCACAGTCATCTTGCAATGCCGAAATATTAGGATATGGATGCACCATTTACTGAAAACTGTTTCAGTACTAGGAAAAAATATGTATTTCAGGTGGATGAATATTTCTGAGAATAATTTTTTAAAAAGTGGATTATAAATCCACATACATGAATATGAATGAATTTAGGGAGTGCATAATAAGACACAAATATTTCATATTTTGAAAAATCCGGAGAGTATATATATATATATATATATATATGTATATATATATATACATATACACACACACACACACAGACATTAAAAACTAGCAATATATATGTCAATTGAAATTCATCATGAAATACATATCATCCACAGACCCAAAAATATTCATATACTTAACATGGATTTATGTATAATGTTGTTCAACTAGGAGGCTTACCCATATGTTGAATTTTCAGTTCCAACAGCATTTAGGAGGATTGATCTCTTCTCAAAATTTGTATTTGCCAAGTCAGTCACCTCACAAAAATGTACGTGTGATACCAGGTATGATTCTATATGTGCATATAAAATTACATGTGCTGAATAGGCTACAGAGAAAGGGAGACAGGAATTTACATATTTGTTAACTTTCAAAACACACGGAGAACTATTTCAACAAAAAATTGACTAGATTTATAACTTCTAACCTATATAATGCAAAAGGCAATTCCAACTATACACCATGCCTCCTCTGAACTGCTTGTATTTCTATTCTGTTTGAGTTTTTATTCTCTATCATATTACGATTAGTAGTCAGAGTCTAATAGGGTAGGGGTTAGAGTCAGGGATTCAGTATTTCGAATGGAAAATTGGAAAATGAATCCAATGTGTATGCAAATATGTGCTACACAAAATCTTCCCACTCCTCCAGAACAATGGCTTGACATTATCTTCGCCCCAAGTAAGACATAATTAGAGGAGAAGAGTTAGAAAATCAGTGAATACTTATCTGGAATGGAATATGCTAAGGAGTTCACTACCTTGGAGGTGGTAGAGGAGTTTCCAAAAGTAAGGGACAGGGTGAACACTCCACAAACATGGAGCTCTGCTGGCCTAAAGACTTCTTGAGAAATTGCCTCTGAGTTTGGGCACTTGAAACATATGTTGTTATCAGGAGCTTTAGCTTCCTTTGTAGTGAGATCATCAAAGCTGGGTCTGCACCTATGTGACCTGTAAAACATAGTTTCTTATTTTCCAAATGAACATGAGGCAGCAGTCCTGAATTTGATCTTTGTAGGTAAACTGTGGCCACTGGGTTCTAAGTGTCTCCCTGTGTGGACTGTGAAGCCATTTGTTCATCCTCCAATTTTCATGGTGTTTCTTGCTGCTACAATGGGAGTTTGGTATTTGCTTCATGAAATACACGGAGTTCAACTGGGACACAGTGCAGGAGGGAGTTCTGTCACGTGTGGTATTTCAATTTCTGCAGGAGAATGCACCAACCATGCTTCTATATCACATAGCTTGCCCCATTGACCATAGCAAATCGATTCTGAACATTGCCCTGAAACCTCTCCAAATAACAAGATGCCTTTAATTAGAAGGGACTGCTGGCTGCATCATGTCAGTCACAAGCCATTTGGAAGCCAATGGCAGATCCACATGGCCCCACCACAGATGTTTTATCACACACCTGCCTACCACTGCTCTAGGCCCACTAATCATCAGGCTCCAACTTATTGGCATCTCTGTTTTACACAATTTTCATTAAAACCAGTCAATCAAGGCAGTGTCTGTTATACTCATGATCAGCAACAGGAAATCCAAAGGTTCTCCTGTGCCAGCTGGTCATGGAAATTTCAAAAATTTCATGGTATTTTTCTAGCCATATTTCAACAATGAAGGTGGAGGCACTGTGAGTTTCAGTTCATTCCAGAACCATTAATGTTGACGAAGCTCATTTCAATGAAAGCTCTGGAGAAATCTCACAGGCAATGCTTCCCAAAGAATGGCCAAAAGGTCAAATGAAGCCAGGCCCATTGAGTTCTACAATGTGAGGTCCATGTGACTTTTGACTCTCAACTACGGCTGCCAAGTCTTTCAGAAGAAAATTATGTGATATCTTGGCTGTGATTCCCAGTGCTCTGTTGAAAGCCACCCTGGGCCTTGATCTCAGTTTCCAAGGGCGACTCTCATGCATGGCCTCCTAAAATCCCAACACAATTAATGGCAATACTTTTCTGAGGTCAGTTCCAGAACTCAGTCTCTAAGGGGAAAAACACCATAGTTCATGTCAAGGTGGACCCAGTCATCTCTTCCAATCAACACACTAACAACCACAATTAAAACCAAAACAATCCCACATGGCCCTCATGTTCTTTTATATAGACACTCATCATAACCTATCGCTGGAAGTTTCCACGAGGGGCGAAGCCCAAGACAGTCTTCTAAATAATCTCTCTTGCCCCTAATTTGCCTAAATTCAGGGTGGCCTGGACACCATTCCTGTGAACCAGGAGTGTTCAAATAGGCCTGCTGTTAATACTTCTCTGCTTCTCCAATTTGAGGCGTATTGACTGTGCAGTTTGGATTCTTTATGTGAATTGTAGTCACGGGAAAACTCAAGCAATTTAGGGCTTTGAAGAAATGATTTGGCCCAAAGGATCCCTATTCTAACTTGATGGAGGTCAGGAACCTCACAGAGAATGGGGAGAGACTTCATCCACAATAACTGCACTTTTGGCCATTTTTGTTTTGGATGCACACATGTGATGTTTCTTTAGATTCTTCAGGGGTTGAGAATCTAAGCCACGGCCTCACACAGGGCCAAGAGGCTGATTCAGACACTTCCATTTTCAAAGGAATTAAGCAAAGATCCACAGGTGATGTCCATTCATTTCCATTTGAACCTGTTTTCTTCAGGCTTCACAAACGGATGTCTTGAGGCAAAGACCTTCCTGACATTCAGGGCAACAGAACAATAGGTAAGCAAAAGGCCCAAAGCAGGGTTTCTCCACTTAGACTATCATGGTCACACTTATATCTGAGTTTTCTGAGATGCTCGACATTCCCTTTAGCTATCCAGTACATGGCCATGTCACAGGGCTTGGAACTGCTACATATCTTGGACACAAAACCATGAGCCTATTCTGGAGAGTAGCCAGAATTCATGAAGAATGCAGGAATTTTGGAAGATACCACATGTTGCCCATCGATCAGGCAAGCTGAAATCCATTCATAAATTCGGCAGGATGAATGCTGGGAAGCTTTCTGCTAGACAGGAGACAACAATTGATGCATTCAGTTTTCTAATATCTAAAACCATGCACATAGTGGGATACACAGACATAGAAACACTTGCTTGCCAAACGACTTACTATAAACAGTTCACTCCAAACCAAACAAACCGCCTTTCCTACCTATTCTCAGAACATGAGACAAAACCACAAACCCACACCGACAACCACAGAGGCACCACCTTCTACAAAGTATGCCTGTGACTATCCAGAGTGTCTTCTGACTGGTGGGCCAACTTATGTTCCCCGGAAAACACCAACTCTGTGAACTTGTCAGGAGCCAGCGGTGAGCCACTATCTGCTTTCTCAGGAAAGGCCCCTCTTCTGAGTTTTCCTGGCAGTTGGCCATCCTCATATCTGTAGGTACCATGAAAGACTGACTCTGTCCTTGGTAAATCCAAACAAGTGAGCCCACTGGGACTGGGACTGGGACAGGCTCTTGGTACCTTGCTTCCTGGATCCCAAGTACCGAGAGTTCCATGACCAAGGAAGTGAGGTGAGGTCACTTCCTTCAGGAACTGAATGAGGTCACTGCTTTGGCAACCACTTTGTCCTAACAGTTGCTTCCAAGGGTCCCATGAGATCGAGGCTTCTCCTACTTCCTGTCACACTTTCACAAGTTAGAATGGTATATGAACCATAGGCACCCAGGAACAGGTCTCCAAACAGGACTGTTTGTGTCCATCTTCTCTACATTATGAACAGAGAGGCTGATTCAGACACAACCCTTCATCCTGACCAGGTTGTTTGCAATGGAAGATGACGTTTGCTCTCTCAGGTCCTTCATGGCTGCCTACATGTTCTCCAGGGATCACTTCTTCATGGACCTTTGAGTTTTACAACAGGTGGAAGATTCTCTACATTCCTGTATTGTAAGACCAACTTGGTCCCTGCTCTTCTGTAAAGTTAGATTGAGGAAACAGTGTATGGTTAGGGTTAATAACAGGTTTGATTTGGGTTAGGAATTATTCTAATTGATGAATAATGGTATTGGGAACCTGTGATATTTATAAGAATATATAGGTGAAATATAAGTATGAAAACAAAAATCTAGGTAAGATTTGAAGCCCAGAAGGGCATTGCGCTATTGATTGGGATACTTAGCTTTGATATACGTTCTGCACAGGTGTTTCAGATAAATCGATAATCAATGGCATAGGACCTTGTACCTTGGATGATTGAATGTAGAAGTGAACATCCACTAGAACAGGGATAGTCGGTAGGATTAGGAAGATATTCGATAAGTTTCAGAAGAAGACTGAGTACAGAATTTGGACCAAAAGTTCTTTAGCAATAGTGTATCGGGTAGAGAGTGAATGTAAATTTCAGCACACGTGAAGGGTCAGTCACAATGGTGAACTGGGGAAAATATTTAGGTAAGCAGACATCAATAGAGACATTAGGAAATCAGGCAAAGTATAAATTGAGTGATAGGATTAGACATTTGCAGCAGGGTTGAGGTTCAAAATATAGTCTTAAGAAGAAACAAATATGTAGTCACCAATAGGATTGACATTTGAGAGCATTAGGCACACTGGACATGAATGTTTTCAGTAATCTATGCTCACTTTTCATTTAGGCTTTGATACAATCATAAGTGTGACCTCTTCTTTTTGTGTCCAGAATATTACTGTGATAAAATGTATATGTGGATTAGGTGACATGAGTATTTCTTCCACCATTTCTGGGAGCAACATTTTGAAGATGAAAAAATTAGTATTGGGGTTACAAATAGATTTACTCTGTGTCTATGGACATAGAGATAATTTATGAATAGACGATACTGTGATTAAATATTATAACTTGTTCCAACTTTAAATATTCGATTGAATTGATATCTGAAAATAAACAGAAAATCGTATATTTATATGCAATCATTCATTCAAACCAGAAATACATCTAATGGTAATATTAGGGTTATGGTTTATCATGAAGAGTGTGTCAGTTTTTCTTCAAAATGATTATGGAAATCGAAAAAAAAAAGCGTTTGGAAAGAAGTCTCATGAAAAAACAATCAAGTAACCTGGAGGAATACATGTGTTCTGAATCAGGAAATGATTGAAAGTGAATCAAAATCCTATAAATTATTGAAGTTGTTGATGAAATATATATCCTATGATGTGTATAAACTGAACAAATAGTAATGTACCAGTGTTGAATAAAATGAACTTCAACATAGACATCATATCCAAGAGGAATCTAGTTGCATTGATGTTAAACTGGGTCAGTTACTGTAGAAATATTAGGATTGTATGCACCACTCACTGAAGTTAGTTTTCAGTACTAGAAAACAAATATGTAATTCAGGTGGATGAATATTTCTGAGAATAATATTGTGAAAAGTTGATTATAAATCCACATACATGAACATGAATGAATTTAGGTAGTATATGTAAGACACATATATTTCATATTTTGAAATATTTGGAGAGTATATATATATATATATATATATATATATATATATATATATATATATCCCCACACACACACACACACAACACACACACCCAGACAATAAAATGTAGCAATATATATGCCAATCGAAATTCATCATGAAGTATATATAATCCACAGATGCAAAAATATTTAATTTACTGAACATGGATTTATGTATAATGTTGTTCTACTAGGAGGCTCACCCATAGGTTGAATTTTCTGTTCCAACAGCGTTTAGGAGGAGTGATCTCTTCTCACAATTTGTATCTTCCAAGTCAGCCACCTCACAAGAATGTACATCTGATACCAGGTAGGATTCTATATGTGCATATAAAAATACATGTGCTGAATCGGCTACAGAGAAAGGGAGACAGGAATTCACATATTTGTTAACTTTAAAAACACATGGAGAACTATTTCAATTAAAAATTAACTAGATTTATAACACCTACCCTATATCATGCAAAAGGCAAGTGCAACTATACACCATGCCTCCTCTGAACTGCTTGTATTTCTATTCTGTTTGGGTTATTTTTCTCCATCATATTAGGATTTGTCATCAGAGTCTAGGAGGGTATGGGTTAGTGTCAGATGGCCCGGCTGGCAGGACACATCAACTTGGGTGTCGATCCTAGTTGGGGAGGAATGAAGGGACAAGAGACACGAGAGATGACAGCAAGACAGGAGTTCTGATCATGCTGCAAACTTTTATTATTCTCAGAGGGTATTTATATGCTGCGGATGGGAAAGCTCTCTTATCGGCAGTTGCTGGATGTCTTCACAGGGTGAGATAACCTCAGGATGTTTCAGGTAGACAGATGGTAGCCGGATGTCAAAAGGAGATAGATGGCTGTGGGATGTCTCCCAGGCAGGTTGTGTCCCAGGGGGCTGTTTCTTGTGTCAGTCTATTTTTTGAAGGAGAACTTCCTTCTAGCCCCTGACATCTCCCCTTTTGTTATATAAAATATTCGACCATACCTTAAAGGCCATGGATTTAGGGGGTGATAGTGGCTCTGTTTCTCTAGGATGCCTTAGAATATCTCCTGATTTGAGCGAGCATCTTTCCTAGGAGATTTCGTGTTGGCTTTGGCATGTTTTTGGAGGAGACGTCTTTGAGGGGATAGCATGCCAACCGCCATGCACCAGAGCGTGTCATTCAGAGGTCTTGTGTTTGGGGATCCGTGGATCCATCCTCCTGCAGTCCTTCCTGGACCCTCCGTTATTATGGCCTAACGTGCTCATTCCAAGGGTGTGTCCTCCCCCAAGCGGAGGGGCCCATGGAGAACGAAACCTTATTGCAAGGGTAGAAGATGGTTGCTCAGAGCTGTTACTTATAGTTTTCTGTAAGAAAGAGAGATCTGTGGGGATGTAAACTTAATAAGCCTGTGAGAAGGGTTGAACATTCTTTTAAATGTTGGCAGTGCTGTCTTCCATCTCCAGACCATGATAGTGGACCTGTATGGGCTTAGAAACCAAAATATTAATCTGTTCTTTAATAAATTGTACCAGCCTCTTTATAATGCAGGGGCCTATGGACACCATTAAAAGTAAACCCAACAAAGGGACTAATAGGGGAAGAAGGTAGGGTAGAAATCCATTATGCCCAATCCAGAGGGGATTTTCAAATAGTTCCCTTTGTCTCTTTTCTGGATCTTCTTGAAGCTGCTTAATTTTAATGCTTACTATGCCTGATTTATTGGCATAAAAGCAGCATCGTTCCCCTAAGGCTATGCAAATACCTCCCTGGTTAGCTGTCAGCAAATCTAAGCCTCGTCTGTTTTGAAGGAACACTTCTGCCAGGGAATTTATTTGGTCCTGCAAATCTTTAAAGGTTCCTGATAAAGTTTGTACATAATTTATAAGTTGTTGAGACAGGCGATGGTAAGAGTGAATAGCCGTGCCTAAGCCACTGTACCTGTGCCCACAGCAGCTGTTATTCCAAGGCTGGCAATGAGTGGTAAAGCCTGTATTGCCCACCTATGTCTTTTGACTAAAGTGTCTAGGCTAGAAATTGGTAGAGGTTCATCTCCTGGGACAATAGTTATATCAGGGAGTAATAAAGCAAGAACACAACCAATGGTCCAATTCGCTGGAAGCGTGGGAAGGCCGAGTTTCCTCCACACATAAAAACTGTGCCATTGGAGGGACAAAGAGATGGGGTGGGTGAGGAATAATTTTATACTGTTGAGCAATTTCCAAAGGAAGTAAGTCGAACATCAATATCATAGGTATTATTCTGCATCGCGCCTAAAAGAAATAATGTAAAAGTGCCTATAGGCTGTACTTTAAAGGGAAATCTGGGTTGGCATGTATTATCATTGTCCATGATAGAATTATTAGGAACTGCCATAGGCATGATTGCCCCTGCTGTCATGCAGAGCCAGCAATCACCAGCAAGGGTGGGGTTCGAATGATTAAGCTAGGAGAATGTAGTTTGCAAAATATCTATGTATTGGTATCTAAACCTGGGAACTGGGATTTAGGCTACATTAAGGGATGATATGTGAGCTCAGGGATTTGGGGTTTCAAAAGTTTGATTATCTGAGGATGCTTGACAGAATAAGTGGGTCCTCCACCATCAGAGACCCCTGTAGGGGCCATAATGGGCCAGTAGGAAGGTTTTCCAACAGTGCCTTGGCACCCAGCTGACTGTAGCTTGGTGTATTTGCCATCTCCTCCATGGTCAAAGAGAATGGGGGTATAATGAATAGTGGTCCCCCTGCTGCATGAGTTTTAGTTAGGGAGGCTTCAAAAAATTGTTCTCCCTGTTTATTAACACAAAGTGAAGCCGACGCATTACAAGAGACATGCATCGCCTGGGTATGCATACAAGTTGCAGAACAATTTTGGAGAGCTTTACTTGTACTAGGGGGAATAATCTTTGGCTTGTTAACACATACCCATTTAGGCTGATGAACTCCTCCGAGATTATGGTCAACCTTGGCACGGAGGTAAGTCACCTTAGTCATGCAGTCAGCAATCTGGGTCCAACTAGTGGGAGCCTCAGTCCAAAATCCTCCTTTGCATTCACGGGGGGGGGGGCAAAAAGGTACTCCATGATGTTGGAAATTGGAGGTCCAAGGCCTCCGTGTTCAAACCTGTTCAGCAGAAGTGCCTTAAGCAGGATCCTCGCACAGATTGTTGGCTGTATCTGAAATGGAGGAAAATTTGTCCTCAGGGGGAGGGCCTCTGTCCCTGGGTTGAGGTAAGTAATTTACCTGTTTAACCAGGCATTCTGGTAACCATCTTGGGGATGCTTGCTCTTGGTCCAAAACACAAGCTGAGCCTCATCCCCTGATGAGGATAGGATCTGGGCGTTTTCATTTATTTGTAATGGGATTGCACCACATAACAGGCGAGCGAACAGAATTGGACGAAGGATGCCAGTGTCTGTCTGTGGCCAAATGGCCTTCACTGTCTAAGGTAAGAAAAATAAGGGCAAATAATGCATGGTTAAGGCGATCCCTGGGAGTGATAAATACAAGGGCGGAAGCCTTAAGACGCGATAGCCAAGTCTTTAAGCTAAGCTGGGCAAGTTCCACATGCCTTGGCCCTGAGAGTTGTATGGAATTTCAGTAGTATGACAAAATTGCAAGGTAGCACAAAACTGTTTAAACTTGGCACTGGTATATGCAGGACATTTATCTGTTTTAAAATGTATTGGTTTTCCCATTACGAAAAAGGCTGAAACAAGATGAGAAAGGACATCTTTGGTAGCCTCTCCAGAATGTGGTGATGCAAAACTAAAGCCGCTGAAGGTATCTATAGAAACGTATATATATTTGGTTTTTCAAAATTCAGGAAAATGAATAACATCCATTTGCTAAACCTGATTGGGGTGTAATCCTCGGGGGTTAACTCCCAAGTGTTGAATGGGGAGGGAGACAGTGCAACCAGGGCATGCTTTTACTATTTCTCATGCATGTTGCCTGGTAATTTTCCAAAGTAATCGATGGCTCTGGGAATTTAGATGGTGAAGATTTTGTAACTCCATGGCCTTTTGAATGGAGCCAACAAAAATTGGAAAGATGGAACGTGTTGCTGCATCAGCTTGGGCATTACCTTGTGTTAGAGGGCTCAGAAGGTCAGAGTGTGTCATGATGTGTCCTAAGGAAAATGCATGTTTTCTGGCCTGAATTAGCTGCTGAAGCTGGTGAAACAGAAAGGGGGAATTGGATGAAGCCATAATGGTGGGTGAAATCTCCAGCAGGGGCACAGAAAGAGCAATGTAGGCACTGTCTGTATAAATATTAACAAGATTATCAAAAAAACTTTATGAAAACTTGTGTTATGGTGAACAATTCCACAAACTGAGCTGACTGATAGACAGTATCAAAGGTGGTAGGCTTGTTATTGACAACAAAGACTGCACGGCCATTACTGGAACCATCTGTAAAGACAGTAAGTTCTTGAGGAATGGGAGCCTTTTGAGTAATTTTGGGAAAAATAAATGAATGTAACTGGACAAAATTTAAAACGGGGTCATTGGGGATGTGGTTATGAATTGTTCCCAAAAAGCCTGATAGGGCAATACCCCATTGGTCCATGTCTCTAGTAAAAATTGTAGTAAGGGTTTGGTCCTTAGTATATGGAATTAAAATATTATCAGGGTCTTTGCCAAAATGTTGTCGAGAAAGCAAATGACCTTTAAAAATAAGAGAAGCTACCTGAGCAAGATAAACAGTAATAACCTTGGAGGATGTGGTGGATACAAGGACCAAAAGCAAGGGGCAGCCTTTATTTTTAAAATGTGGATCTCGCTGCCAAAATATTCCTGTGGGTGTATGAGGAGTGTGGAAAATAACCAGAACCAGAGGAAGGTTATAAGAAATTTGTGTAACAAACTTTTGGGCAATGGCTTCTGTGGCTTGGTTTAATGCATGTCATGCCTCTGGAGTAAGCTTTTGAGGGGAGGAGGGGTGGGAATCACCTATCAAAATATCATTAAGGGGCAAAAGTACACAAGTGGGTAATTTTAAATATGTTCCTAGCAATTGAATATCCCCCAGTAATATTTGAAAATCATTAAGTGTGTGAAGATGGTCCACACATAGTTGTATTTTAGGAATTTGGATCTGATTATCTTGAAGTTTAAGGCCCAAATAGGTATAAGGGTCCTGTGTTTGAAACTTATCTGGAGCTATCTGTAGTCCCAAGGTAGTGAGGTTTTGTAAAAGTCCAAGTAACAATTATTAAGGTCATGGGTATTAGGTGCAGCAATTAACAAATCATCCATATAATGTAAAATATAATTTTGTGCTCATAGCTCTCTCACAGGGTCTACTGCTTGAGCAACGTGTTTTTGGCAAAGACTAGAGCTGTTGGCCATACCTTGGGGAAGAACCTTCCATTGAAATCTCTGCATAGGGCCCTGAAAATTAATGTGAGGGAGACTAAAGGCAAAATAGGGTCTATCCTCAGGATGTAAAGGAATGGTAAAAAAGCAATCTTTTAAGTCAATAACCATTTTACAATAGTTTTTTGGAATCGCCACTGGTGTGGGAATGCCTGGCTGTAGTGCTCCCATCGGGTGCATAACTTTATTAATGGCACACAAATATTGTAAAAGGCACCACTTGCCTGATTTTTTCTTGATAATAAAAATAGGAGTAATCCATGATGAGGTTGAGGGCTTTACATGGCCGGCTGCAAGCTGTTCCTGCACTAATGTGGAGGCAGCCTCCAATTTTTCTTGGGTAAGGGGCCACTGATCCACCAACACAGGAGTCTGAGTCTCCCAAATAATTTTATCTGCATGGGGTACAGGAGGGTAAGGGACTGACACTAAAAATCTGAATACACAAGTCCACATGTATTTGTTTTTGTATGGGTTGTATAGGCTCCACCAGTCCTTGTTTCAGTATCCCCAGGCCTGTACCAGGAACAAAATTCATAGGAAGCATTTGATGAGTCACCATGGAATTGGGACTGGCGAGGATAACTTCCAATAACTCAAAATATCTCCTCCCTATACGTTAACAGGGAGGTCAGAATCAACGAAAGGAGTGACAGTTGACTTATTACCATCTTTATCAGTGCAGCTAATAGACCTAGAGCTGACCAGAGGATTTTTTTATTTTCCTATCCCTTTAAGGTCAGTCAAGGATGGAGTGAGGGGCTAACCTGATGGCTTGTATTTTTGAGAAATAATTGTGGCATCAGCTCCAATATCTAGAACTCCTTGGAATTCCTTTCCTTCAGTAAGTAAGGTAAGGGTGGGTCTATTGTGAGAAATGGGCTGAACCCAATACACATCAGAGAAGCCCAAGAAGGCAGTCCCCCGAGGTAGGTTTGGGTTTTGGAAATGCCTCCTGAATCCAAGGGAAAGAGAATTAATTGTGCAAGTCTTGTTCCTGCTGGGATGGTGGCAACTCCATTAATAGCAGTGGCCATTATTTTTATTTCTCCAGTGAAATCATTATCATTAATGCCAACGAAGACCTGAACACCTTGTATGGTAGTGGAGGCTCTTCCAAGATTAAGGGCACATGTATGAGATGGAGGGGGACCCATAATTTCATTGGGTATTATCTGGGGCCCTTGCATTGGGTCTAATATTGTATTTGTGGCAGCACAGAGGTCCAATTTTGTGCTGCCTGGGGTGGCTAGTTGGAGGGAGGCAATTGTGGAGAAGGATTTTGTTGTAGGTTGGGAGTTTAGGAGGGAACAAACTTTATTGCTCCTGTGTTTGTCGTGGGGGATGTTGTGGCCGGGGGCTGGCCCCGCAGGGAGTTTCCCGAGAAGTAGGAAGAAATAGGCTGTCTGAGGGAGTTTGTCTTAGATCTACACTCACTGGCCCAGTGATGACCTTTACCACTTCTATGGAAAAGAGTAGCTGGGGGCGGTTAAGCCCCAGTTTGAGGAGACGCTATTCCTAGGCTTTGTTTGCCTGTGGGACACTCACATGCAAAATGGCCAGGTTGTTTACAAGTAAAGCAAGTACGTAAGCCAGGATTGTGAAAGGCCTTGGTAAAGGCGGTCCCTAAAGCCAGACCCATGGCATGGGCTGCACCCACGTCTGCACAGAGTCTAATAACTTCAGAAAGTTTCCCTTTATCCTTATGTGGTTGAAGAACATTCTGACATGCTGGGTTGGCATTTTCAAAGGCAAGATGTTTTACATAGGTGCTTTCACCTTCGCTTGGTAAATCCTATAGGCTGTGGCAGGGTCCTGAGAGGTCGCGGGTGTTCTGAATGGTAGAGAGCTGCTTCCTTCTCCAAGATAGCGTCCTCCCCAGGGGTCAATGTGTCTCTGGGATTTAAAACTGGATAAAGGTGGTTTTTAATCATTGGAGCCTTATTAATTAGGGTCGTATTTTGAGGGGGACCAGGAAGGTTCTCAGGGTCCTGGGAAGACTGAGAAGGTTCTATGTCTATACTAATGATGGGCATGCAGAGGGGGGACGAGAGGTCTTTTGTATAATCTCTTCCCCAATCCTGACAAGTTGTAAGGTACCATTGTCAAAGCGAAAACTTTTAAGAATTTCATTAATTAAGTTCCAGTAAGAAAAGGTGGGAACTGGCATTTTTTCTGGGCCAAATGATTCATAATAATCTTTTAAACAGTCTCCTACTCTAAGCCATTTTTGCCATCAATGGTCCCTTCAAGAGGAAACCATGGACACAATTCTCCTATGTATGAAAAGAAAAATTTTAAGTCCTTTTTCTTAACATGTGCCCCTCATGTCTTGAAGGACTCCTTGAGGCCTGAAATAAACAAATCATGTGACGATACTGCTTGTCACATGGTGCGTCACTCACCGTGCATCATCCCCACCTTCCTCCTGGATATGTCTCCGGGTGGTGTCTGCTGAGGCGATCGTGAGCTCCTCTTGACCAAGTCTTCCAGGAGGAAGGGGTTCCCCCTCAGTCAAAGGCTTGAGCCCCAGTCGGTGGGCGCCAGATGTCCCGGCCGGCAGGACACATCAACGTGGTCAGCGAACCTAGATGGGGAGGAATGAAGGGACAAGAGGCATGAGAGATGAGAGCAACACAGGAGTTCTGATCAAGCTGCAAAATTTTATTGTTCACACATGGGTATTAATATGCTGGATATGGGAAAGCTCTCTTATCAGCAGTTCCTGGATGTCTTCACAAGGTGAGATAACTTCAGGATGTTTCTAGAAGAAAGATGGCCACAGGATGTCTCAGGGACATATATGGCTACAGGATGTCTTCCAGACAGGATGTCTCCTGGGGGCTGTTTCTTGTAAGTGTCAGGCTGTTCTTTGAAGAAGAATTCCTTCTACCCCTGACAGTCAGGGATTCAGTATTTCGAATGGAAAATTGGAAAATGAATCCAATGTGTAGGCAAATATGTGCTACCCAAAAATCTTCCCACTCTCATTCAGAACAATGCCTTGACATTTTCTTCACTCCAAGTAAGACATAATTAGAGGAGAAGAGTTAGAAATCTGTGAATACATATCGGTAATGGAAAATGCTCAGGAGTTCACAACCTTCGAGGTTGTAGAGGAGTTTCCAAAAGTAAAGGACAGGGTAAAAACTCCAAAAACATGGAGCTCTGCTGGCCTAAAGACTTCTTGAGAAACTGCCTCTGAGATTGGGCACCTGAAATTTATGTTGATGACAGGAGCTTTAGCTTCCTTTGTAGTGAGACCATCAAAGCTGGGTCTGCATCTATATGACCTGGAGGACATGGTTTCTTTTTTTCCTATGAACCTGAAGCAGTAGGGCTGAATTCTCTCTTTATAGCTAAACTGTTGCCACTGGGGGCTAAGTGTCTTGCAGTGTGGACTGTGAAGCCATTTGGTCATCCTCCACTTTTCGTGGTGTTTCTTGCAGCTGCACTGGGAGGTTGGTATTTGCTTCACAAAATACGAGAAGTTCAGCTGGGACACAGTGATGGAGGGAGTTCTGTCATGTGTGGTGGGTAAGGGTCTGCAGGAGAATGCACCAACCTGGCTTATATCCCACATAGCTTGCCCCCTTGACCACAGCAATCTGATTCTAAACATTGCCCTTCAACCTGTCCATATAACAAGATGCCTTTACATACAAGGTTATGGGGGCTGCACCATATCAGTCACAAGGCATTTGAAAGCCAATGGCATATCCACATCAGCCCACCACAGATGTTTTAACACACACCTGCACACCACTGCTCTAGGCCGACTACTCATCAGGCTCCAAGTTACTGGCATCTCTGTTCTACACCATTTTCATGAAACCCAGTCAATCAAGGCACTGTCTGGTACATTCATGATCAGCAATAGGACACCTAAAGGTTCTCCAGTGCCACCAGGTGATGTGAATTTCCAAACTTTAATGATATTTATCTAGGCATTTTTCATGGATGAAGTTGAAGGCACTGTGGGTTTCAATTTATTCAGGAACCATTAAATGGAGAAGAAGCTCATTTCAATGAAAGCTCTGGAGAATTCTAACAGGCAAGGCTTCCCAAAGACAGGCTAAAAGGTCACATTAAGCCAGGCATTTGAGGTCTACAATGTGAGGTCCATGTGTGTTTTGACTTGCAACGATGGCTGCCAAGTCTTTAAGAATAAAATCATGTGATGTCCTTCCTGAGATTTCCAGTGCTCTTCGGAAAGCCTCCCTGGGCCTAGATCTCAGTTTCCAAGGGCGACTCTCATGCATGGCCTCCTAAAATCCCAACACAATACATGGCAATACTTCTTTGAGGTCAGTTCCAGAACTCAATCTCTAAGGGGAATCACATAAGGGTTCAAGCCCAGGTGGACATAGCCATGTCTTCCAACGGCCACAAAAATGACCACAATTAAAACCAAAACACTCCCACATGACACACCTGATGCAAAGACCTTCCTGACTTTCAGGGCAACAGAAGAATCGGTAAGCAAAATGTCCAAAGCAGGGTTTTTCCACTGAGGCATTCCTGGTCTCACTGATATCTGAGCTTTCTGAGATGCTCGCTATTCCCTTCAGCTATCCAGTACATGGCTATGTCACAGAGATTTGAGGTGGTACATATATTTGACACAAAACTATGAGCCTATTCTGGAGAGTGCACACAATTCAGGAAGAAAACAGGAACTTAAGAAGTTAGCAGGTGTTCCTCATCGATAAGTCAAGCCGCAGTCCATTCATGAATTGGGCAGGATGAAAGCTGAGAAGCTTTCTACTAGACAGGACTCACCAATTGATGCATTTTCTTTTCTAATGTCTACAACCAGGGACACAGTGGTATAAACAGACATAGAAACACTCGCCTTGTCAAATGACTTACTAGAAACAGTTCCCTCCAAACCAAACAAACCGCCATTCCTACCTATTCTCAGAATATGAGACAAAACCACAAACACACACCCACACCCACAAAGACACCTCCTTCCCCCAAGTAGGTCTGTGACTATCCGGAGTCTCCTCTGACTGGTGGGCCATACTATGTTCCAATGAAATGGCCTGTCCTGTCTCAGATCTGGTCTCCTTGGCCAACTCTGTGAAGTTGTCAGGAGCCAGCAGTGAGCCACTACCTACTTTATCAGGAAAAGCCCCTCTTCAGAGCTTTCCTGGTTTTGGCCGTCCTCACATCAGTAGGTAGCAAGAATGACTGACTCTGTCCTTGGTAAGTCCAAACAAGTGAGACCACTGGGACTGGGACTGCCTCTTGGTGCCTGGCTTCTTGGATACCAAGTTCAGAGAGTTCCATCAACAAAGAAGTGAGGTGAGGTCACTTCCTTAAGGAACTGAATCAGATCACTGCCTTGGTAACCACTTTGTCCTAAGAGTTGCTTCCAAGACTACCATGAGATGGAGGCTGCCCCTACTTTCTGTGACACTTTAACAAGGTAGAATGGTATATCAACCATAGGCACCTAGGAACAGCTCTCCACACCAACCTGGTTTGGTCCATCTTCTCTACATTAAGAAGAGAGAGGCTGATTCATAAACAACCCTTCATCCTGACCAGGTTGTTTTCCATGGAAGCTGACTTTTGCTCTCTCAGGTCCTTCATAGTTGTCTACATCTTCTCCAGGGATCATTTCTGCATGGACCTTGAGGTTCTCAGGAGGTGGAAGATCCCCTACATTCCTGTATTGTAAGACCAACTCTGTCCCTGCTCTTCTGTAAAGTTAGATTGAGGGAACAGTGTATGGTTAGGGTTAATAATATGTTCAATTTGAATTAGGAATCATTCTGCTGGATGAATAATGGTACTGGGAACCTGCGACATTTATAAGTATATATAGGTGAAATATATGTATGAAAACAGAAATCTAAGTAAGATTTGAAGCGCAGAATGGGGATGGGCCCTTGATTGTGATACTTAGCGTTGAATTATGTTCTGCACAGATGTCTGAGATAGATCGATATACAATGGCATTAGACCCTGTACCTTGGATTATTGAATGTATAAGAGAACATCCAGTCAAAAAGGGATAATGGGTAGGATTAGGAAGATAGTCAGTAGGTTTAAGAAGAAGAGTGAGTATAGGATTTGGAACAAAAGTTCCTTAGCAATAGGGTTTGGATTAGAGTGTGAATGTAAGTGTCAGCACAATTGAAGAGTCAGTCACAATGATGAACTGCGGAAAGTATGTAGGAAAGCTGATATAAATAGAGACATTATGAAATCAGGAAAAGTATAAAGTGAGAGATAGGATTAGATATTTTCAACAGGGTTGAGTTTGAATATATAATCTTAGCAAGAAACAAATATGTTGTCACAAATAGGATTGAATTTTGAGAGCATTAGCCAAACTTGATATGGATGGTTTTAGTAATCCATGTTCACTTTACATTTAGGCTTTGGTGCAAACATAAGTGTGACCATTTCTTTTTGTGTCCAGAATATTACTCTCATAAAATGTATATGTAGATCAGATGACATGAGTATTTCTTCCACCATTACTGGGAGCAAAATTTTGAAGACGTATAAATTAGTATTGGGTTTACAAAGAGGTGTACTCTGTGTCTATGAATATAGAGACAATGCATGAATAGACAAGAGTGTGAATAAATAATATAACTGGTTCCACTTTAAATAATGGATTGATTTGATATCTGAAAATATATAAGAAATCTTAAATTGATATACAATCATTCATTCCAACCAGTTATACATCTAATAGTAATATTAGGGTTATAGTTTATCATGAAGGCTGTGTGAGTTTTGCTTCAAATTTGATTATGGAAATCGAAAATAATATGTTTGGAATGAAGTCTCATGAAAAAACCAGTCAAGAAACATGGAGGATTACATGTGTTCTAAAGCAGAAAATGATTGAAAGTGAAACAAATGCCTATAATTTTGCTAACGTATGGATGAAATATATATCCTATAATGTGCATAAACTGAAGAAATTGTAACATACCAGTGGTGAATAAGAATGAACATCAAAATACACATCATGTCCCATAGGAATCTACTTGCATTGATGACAAACTGGATCAATTATTGTAGAAATATTAGGATTTGTATCCACCATTCACTGAAGTTATTTTTCATTTCTAGGAAAAAAATATGTATTTCAGGTGGATGAATATTTCCGTGAATAATCTTGTGAAATGTTAACTCTAAATCCACATACATGAATATGAATGAATTTAGGGAGTGTATAATAAGACACATATATTTTATATTTTAAAAAAATTTAGTGTGTGTGTGTGTGTATATATATATATATATATATATATATATATATATATATATATATACACACAGACACACACACACACACACACACAGACATTAAAAATTAGCAATACATATGCCAATCGAAATTCACCATGAAATATATATCATCCACTGATCCAAAAATATTCATTTTACTGAACATGGATTTATGTATAATGTTGTTCAACTAGGAAGCTCACCCACAGTTTGAAATTTCAGTTTCAACAGCGTTTAGGCGGAGTGATCTATTCTCACAATTTCTATCTGCCAAGTCAGCCACCTCACAAGAGTGTACCTGTGGTACCAGGTAGAATTCTATATGTGCATATAAAAATACATGTGCTGAATAGGCTACAGAGAAAGGGAGACAGGAATTCACATATTTGTTTACTTTAAGTACCCATGGAACTATTTCAATTAAAAATTAACTTGAATTATAACACCTACACTTTATCATGCAAAAGCCAAGTCTAACTATACACCATGCCTCCTCTGAAATGCTTGCATTTCTATTCTGTTTGGGTTATTTTACTCCATCATATTAGGATTAGTAGTAAGAGTCTATTAGGGTATGGGTTAGTGTCAGTTATTCAGTATTTCAAATGGAAAATAGGAAAATAAATCCAATGTGTATGCAAATATGTGCTACAAAAAATTCCCACTATCATCCAGAACAATGCCTTGACAATATCTTCGCCCCTAGTAAGACACAATTAGAGAAGAAGAGTTAGAAAATCTGTGAATACATACCTGGAATGGAAAATGTTCAGGAGTTCACAACCTTGGAGGTGGTAGAGGATTTTCCAAAAGTAAGGGACAGTGTAAACACTCCACAAACATGGAGCTATGCTGGCATTAAGACTTCTTGAGAAACTGCCTCTGAGGTTGGACACTTGAAGAATATGTTGTTGTCAGGAGCTTTAGCTCCCTGTGTACGGAGACCATCAAAGCTGGGTCTGCATCTATGTGACCTGGAGGATATGGTTTCTTATTTTCTAATGAACATGAGGAAGCAGTGATGAATTCTCTCTTTGTAGATAAACTGTGGCCACTGGGGACTAAGTGTCTCCCTGTGTGGACTTTGAAGCCATTTGGTCATTCTCCAATTTACGTGGTGTTTCTTGCTGCTGCACTGGGTGTTTTGTATTTGCTTCACAACATACAAGGATTTCAAATGGGTCACAGTGCTGGTGGGAGTCCTGTAAGGTGTGGTGGGTCAGGGTCTTCAGGAGAATGCACCAACCAGGCTTCTATCCCACATTTCTTGCTCCCTTGACCATACAACCTGATTCTGAACATTGCCCTGAAACATGACCATATAACCAGATGCCTTTTCATATAATTTTCTGCTGGCTGCACCAAGTCAGTCACAAGCCATTTGGAAGCCAATGACACACCCACATGGCCACACCACAAATATATTATCAGACAACTGCACACCACTGCTCTAGGCCCACTACTCAGCAGGCTCCAACTTACTGGCATCTGTGTTCCACACCATTTTCAAGAACTCCAGTCAATCAAGGCACTGTCTGGTACACTCATGAGCAGCAATAGGACATCCAATGGTTCTCCAGTGCCACCTGGTCATTGGGAATTTCAAAAATTTCATGGTATTTATCTATCCATTGTTCAAGAATGAAGTTGGAGGCACTTTGGGGTTTCCATTCATCCAAGAACCATTAAATGGTGAGGAAGCTCATTTCAATGAAAGCTCTGGAGAACTCTCAAAGGCAAGGCTTTCCAAA
>NW_027516030.1:0-66678 GCF_048772815.1 Callospermophilus lateralis | reverse complement strand
GCATAGGGCTACTTGAAGAGGACAAACCATAGAGACAAAACTGAGAATTCCTTTATTTTGTCAAGTTTCAAAGAGCTACTACAAACCATGTTGCATTTAGAGTTCCAAATTCATCTATCTATATAGGAGAGATGAGAGTGAAAGCTAAATATAAAACCTGCTCCTGTAAATGAACGCTTCAAACTAGAAGAACACAACTTCGTGAGCCAAGTGGGATTTGTGTACTGATCATTACCACCACGTATCATCAAGATTGGGTGAAAAAATATTTGCTGGTACTTCGGAAACTCGTTATTTCTTAGATGCTTGGCAACCCCTCTGAATGAAAGTGCTTTTCCACAGTCTGTGCCTAGGGCTACTTGAAGAGGAAACAAACTATAGAGACAAAACTGAGAACTCCTTTATTTTGTCAAGTTTCAAAGAGCTACTACAAACCATGTTGGATTTAGAGTTCCAAATTCATCTATCTATATAGGAGAGAACAGAGTGAAACCTAAATATAAAAACTGCCACTGTAGACGAACGTTTCAACCTAGAAGAACAAAGTTTGGTGAGACAAGTGGGATTTGTGTACTGATCATTACCACCACGAACCATCAAGATTGGGTGAAAAAATATTTGCTGGTATTTCGGTAACTCCTTATTTCTTACAAGCTTGGCAACCCCTCTCCATGAAAGTGCTTTTCCACAGTCTGTGCTTAGGGCTACTTGAAGAGGAAACAAACCATAGAGACAAAACTGAGAACTCCTTTATTTTGTCAAGTTTCAAAGAGCTACTACAAACCATGTTGGATTTAGAGTTCCAAATTCATCAACCTATATAGGAGAGATGAGAGTGAAAGCTAAATATAAAACCTGCTCCTGTAAATGAACGCTTCAAACTAGAAGAACACAACTTCGTGAGCCAAGTGGGATTTGTGTACTGATCATTACCACCACGTATCATCAAGATTGGGTGAAAAAATATTTGGTGGTATTTCGGAAACTCGTAATTTCTTAGACGCTTGGCAACCCCTCTCAATGAAAGTGCTTTTCCACAGTCTGTGCCTAGGGCTACTTGAAAAGGACACAAACCATAGAGACAAATCTGAAAACTCCTTTATTTTGTCAAGTTTCAAAGAGCTACTACAAACCATGTTGTATTTAGAGTTCCAAATTAATCTATCTATATAAGAGAGAACAGAGTGAAACCTACATATAAGAACTGCTGCTGTAGATGAACGCTTAAACCTAGAAGAACACAATTTGGTGAGCCAAGTGGGATTTGTTTACTGATCATTACCACGACGAACCATCAAGATTGGGTGAAAAAATATTTGCTGGTATTTCGGTAACTCGTTATTTCTTACAAGCTTGGCAACCCCTCTCCATGAAAGTGCTTTTCCACAGTCTGTGCCTAGGGCTACTTGAAGAGGAAACAAACCATAGAGACAAAACTGAGATCTCGTTTATTTTGTCAAATTTCAAAGAGCTACTACAAACCATGTTGAATTTAGAGTTCCAAATTCATGTATCTATATACGAGAGATGAGAGTGAAACCTAAATATAAAAACTGCTATGGAGACGAACGCTTCACCCTAGAAGATCAAAATTGGGTGATCCAAGTGGCATTTGTGTACTGATCATTACCACCAAGTATCATCAAGATTTGGTGAAAAAATATTTGCTGGTATTTCAGAAATTCGTTATTTCTTAGAAGCTTGGCAACCCATCTCAATGAAAGGGCTTTTCCACAGTCTGTGCCTAGGGCTACTTGAAGAGGAAACAAACCATAGAGACTAAACTGAGAACTCCTTTATTTTGTCAACTTTCAAAGAGCTACTACAAACCATGTTGGATTTAGAGTTCCAAATTCATCAATCTATATAGGAGAGAGGAGAGTGAAACCCAAATATAATAACTGCTACTGAAGACGAACGCTTCAACCTGGAAGAACAAAATTTACTGAGCCAAGTGAGATTTGTGTACTTGTCATTACCATCACGAATTATCAAGATTGGGTGAAAAAATATTTGCTGGTATTTCGGAAACTCGTAATTTCGTGGAAGCTTGGCAACCCCTCTCAATGAAAGTGCTTTTCCACAGTCTATGCCTAGGGCTACTTGAAGAGGAAAAAAACCATAGAGACAAAACTGAGAACTCCTTTATTTTGTCAACTTTCAAAGAGCTACTACAAACCATGTTGGATTTAGAGTTCCAAATTCATCTATCTATATAGAAGAGATGAGAATGAAAGCTAAATACAAAAACTGCTCCTGTAAACTAACGCTTCAAACTAGAAGAACACAATTTGGTGATCCAAGTGGGATTTGTGTACTGATCATTACCACCACGTATCATCAAGATTGGGTGAAAAAATATTTGCTGGTATTTCGGAAACTCGTTTTTTCTTAGAAGCTTGGCAAGCCCTCTCAATGAACGTGCTTTTCCACAGTCTGTGCCTTGGGCTACTTGAAGAGGAAACAAACCATAGAGACAAAACTGAGAACTCCTTTATTTTGTCAAGTTTCAAAGAGCTACTACAAACCATGTTGGATTTATAGTTCCAAAATCATCTATCTATATAGGAGAGAACAAAGTGAAACCTAAAAATAAAAACTGCTACTGTAAACGAACGCTTCAACCTAGAAGAACACAATTTGGTGTGCCAAGTGGTATTTGTGTACTGATCATTACCACCAAGTATCATCAAGATTGGGTGAAAAAATATTTGCTGGTATTTCGGAAACTCGTTATTCCTTAGAAGCTTGGCAACCCCTCTCAATGAAAGTGCTTTTCCTCTGTCTGTGCCTAGGGCTACTTGAAGAGGAAACAAACCATAGAGACTAAACTGAGAACTCCTTTATTTTCTCAAGTTTCAAAGAGCTACTACAAACCATGTTGGATTTGGAGTTCCAAATTCATCAAACTATATAGGAGAGAACACAGTGAAACCTAAATATAAAAACTGCTACTGTAGACGAACGTTTCAACCTAGA
This sequence comes from Callospermophilus lateralis, assembly GCF_048772815.1. Classification (NCBI taxonomy): domain Eukaryota; kingdom Metazoa; phylum Chordata; class Mammalia; order Rodentia; family Sciuridae; genus Callospermophilus; species Callospermophilus lateralis. The sequence continues at coordinate 63,699 of NW_027516030.1, read as the reverse complement.
AGAACAAAAGTTGGTGAGCCAAGTGGGATTTGCGTACTGATCATTACCACCAAGTATCATCAGATTTGAGTGAAAAAATGTTTCCCGGTATTTCGGTAACTCGTTATTTCTTAGAAGCTTGGCAACCCCTCTCAATGAAAGTGCTTCTCCACAGTCTGTGCCTAGGGCTACTTGAAGAGGAAACAAACCATAGAGACAAAACTGAGAACTCCTTTATTTTCTCAAGTTTAAAAAAGCTACTACAAACCATGTTGGATTTAGACTTCCAAATTCATCTCTCTATATAGGAGAGATGAGAGTGAAACCTAAATATAAAAACTGCTACTGTAGACGAACGCTCCAACCTAGAAGAACACAATTTGGTGAGCCAAGTGGGATTTGTGTACTGATAATTACCACCACGTATCATCAAGATTGGGTGAAAAAATATTTGCTGGTATTTCGGAAACTCGTAATTACTTAGACGCTTGGCAACCCAACTCAATGAAAGTGCTTTTCCACAGTCTGTGCTAGGGCTATTTGAAAAGGACACAAACCATAGAGACAAAACTGAAAACTCCTTTATTTTGTCAAGTTTCGAAGAGCTACTACAAACCATGTTGCATTTAGAGTTCCAAATTCATCTATCTATATAGGAGAGATGAGAGTGAAAGCTAAATATAAAAACTGCTCCTGTAAACGAACGCTTGAAACTAGAAGAACACAATTTGGTGGGCCAAGGGGGATTTGTGTACTGATCATTACCACCACGTATCATCAAGGTTGGGTGAAAAATTTTTGCTGGTACTTCGGAAACTCGTTATTTCTTAGAAGCTTTGCAACCCCTCCCAATATAAGTGCTTTTCCACAGTCTATGCATAGGGCTACTTGAAGAGGACAAACCATAGAGACAAAACTGAGAATTCCTTTATTTTGTCAAGTTTCAAAGAGCTACTACAAACCATGTTGCATTAGAGTTCCAAATTCATCTATCTATATAGGAGAGATGAGAGTGAAAGCTAAATATAAAACCTGCTCCTGTAAATGAACGCTTCAAACTAGAAGAACACAACTTCGTGAGCCAAGTGGGATTTGTGTACTGATCATTACCACCACGTATCATCAAGATTGGGTGAAAAAATATTTGCTGGTACTTCGGAAACTCGTTATTTCTTAGAAGCTTGGCAACCCCTCTGAATGAAAGTGCTTTTCCACAGTCTGTGCCTAGGGCTACTTGAAGAGGAAAACAAACTATAGAGACAAAACTGAGAACTCCTTTATTTTGTCAAGTTTCAAAGAGCTACTACAAACCATGTTGGATTTAGAGTTCCAATTCATCTATCTATATAGGAGAGAACAGAGTGAAACCTAAATATAAAAACTGCCACTGTAGACGAACGTTTCAACCTAGAAGAACAAAGTTTGGTGAGACAAGTGGGATTTGTGTACTGATCATTACCACCACGAACCATCAAGATTGGGTGAAAAAATATTTGCTGGTATTTCGGTAACTCCTTATTTCTTACAAGCTTGGCAACCCCTCTCCATGAAAGTGCTTTTCCACAGTCTGTGCTTAGGGCTACTTGAAGAGGAAACAAACCATAGAGACAAAACTGAGAACTCCTTTATTTTGTCAAGTTTCAAAGAGCTACTACAAACCATGTTGGATTTAGAGTTCCAAATTCATCAACCTATATAGGAGAGATGAGAGTGAAACCTAAATATAAAAACTGCTACTGTAGACGAACGCTTCAACCTAGAGAACACAATTTGGTGAGCCAAGGAGGATTTGCGTACTGATCATTACCACCACGTATCATCAAGATTGGGTGAAAAAATATTTGCTGGTATTTCAGAACCTCGTTATTTCTTAGAAGCTTGGCAACCCCTCTCAATGAAAGTGCTTTTCCACAGTCTGTGCCTAGGGCTACTTGAAGAGGAAACAAACCATAGAGACAAAACTGAGAACTCCTTTATTTTGTCAAGTTTCAAAAAGCTACTACAAACCATGTTGGATTTAGAGTTCCAAATTCATCTATCTATATAGGAGAGAACAGAGTGAAACCTAAATATTAAAACTGGTACTGTAGACGAACGCTTCAACCTAGAAGAACACAATTTGGTGAGCCAAGTGGGATTTGTGTACTGATCATTACCAGCAAGAATCATCAAGATTGGGTGAAAAAATATTTGCTGGTATTTCGGAAACTCATTATTTCTTAGAAGCTTGGCAACCCCTCTGAATGAAAGTGCTTTTCCACAGTCTGTGCCTAGGGCTACTTGAAGAGGAAACAAACTATAGAGACAAAACTGAGAACTCCTTTATTTTGTCAAGTTTCAAAGAGCTACTACAAACCATGTTGGATTTAGAGTTCCAAATTCATCTATCTATATAGGAGAGAACAGAGTGAAACCTAAATATAAAAACTGCCACTGTAGACGAACGTTTCAACCTAGAAGAACAAAGTTTGGTGAGACAAGTGGGATTTGTGTACTGATCATTACCACCACGAACCATCAAGATTGGGTGAAAAAATATTTGCTGGTATTTCGGTAACTCCTTATTTCTTACAAGCTTGGCAACCCCTCTCCATGAAAGTGCTTTTCCACAGTCTGTGCTTAGGGCTACTTGAAGAGGAAACAAACCATAGAGACAAAACTGAGAACTCCTTTATTTTGTCAAGTTTCAAAGAGCTACTACAAACCATGTTGGATTTAGAGTTCCAAATTCATCAACCTATATAGGAGAGATGAGAGTGAAAGCTAAATATAAAACCTGCTCCTGTAAATGAACGCTTCAAACTAGAAGAACACAACTTCGTGAGCCAAGTGGGATTTGTGTACTGATCATTACCACCACGTATCATCAAGATTGGGTGAAAAAATATTTGGTGGTATTTCGGAAACTCGTAATTTCTTAGACGCTTGGCAACCCCTCTCAATGAAAGTGCTTTTCCACAGTCTGTGCCTAGGGCTACTTGAAAAGGACACAAACCATAGAGACAAATCTGAAAACTCCTTTATTTTGTCAAGTTTCAAAGAGCTACTACAAACCATGTTGTATTTAGAGTTCCAAATTAATCTATCTATATAAGAGAGAACAGAGTGAAACCTACATATAAGAACTGCTGCTGTAGATGAACGCTTAAACCTAGAAGAACACAATTTGGTGAGCCAAGTGGGATTTGTTTACTGATCATTACCACGACGAACCATCAAGATTGGGTGAAAAAATATTTGCTGGTATTTCGGTAACTCGTTATTTCTTACAAGCTTGGCAACCCCTCTCCATGAAAGTGCTTTTCCACAGTCTGTGCCTAGGGCTACTTGAAGAGGAAACAAACCATAGAGACAAAACTGAGATCTCGTTTATTTTGTCAAATTTCAAAGAGCTACTACAAACCATGTTGAATTTAGAGTTCCAAATTCATGTATCTATATACGAGAGATGAGAGTGAAACCTAAATATAAAAACTGCTATGGAGACGAACGCTTCACCCTAGAAGATCAAAATTGGGTGATCCAAGTGGCATTTGTGTACTGATCATTACCACCAAGTATCATCAAGATTTGGTGAAAAAATATTTGCTGGTATTTCAGAAATTCGTTATTTCTTAGAAGCTTGGCAACCCATCTCAATGAAAGGGCTTTTCCACAGTCTGTGCCTAGGGCTACTTGAAGAGGAAACAAACCATAGAGACTAAACTGAGAACTCCTTTATTTTGTCAACTTTCAAAGAGCTACTACAAACCATGTTGGATTTAGAGTTCCAAATTCATCAATCTATATAGGAGAGAGGAGAGTGAAACCCAAATATAATAACTGCTACTGAAGACGAACGCTTCAACCTGGAAGAACAAAATTTACTGAGCCAAGTGAGATTTGTGTACTTGTCATTACCATCACGAATTATCAAGATTGGGTGAAAAAATATTTGCTGGTATTTCGGAAACTCGTAATTTCGTGGAAGCTTGGCAACCCCTCTCAATGAAAGTGCTTTTCCACAGTCTATGCCTAGGGCTACTTGAAGAGGAAAAAAACCATAGAGACAAAACTGAGAACTCCTTTATTTTGTCAACTTTCAAAGAGCTACTACAAACCATGTTGGATTTAGAGTTCCAAATTCATCTATCTATATAGAAGAGATGAGAATGAAAGCTAAATACAAAAACTGCTCCTGTAAACTAACGCTTCAAACTAGAAGAACACAATTTGGTGATCCAAGTGGGATTTGTGTACTGATCATTACCACCACGTATCATCAAGATTGGGTGAAAAAATATTTGCTGGTATTTCGGAAACTCGTTTTTTCTTAGAAGCTTGGCAAGCCCTCTCAATGAACGTGCTTTTCCACAGTCTGTGCCTTGGGCTACTTGAAGAGGAAACAAACCATAGAGACAAAACTGAGAACTCCTTTATTTTGTCAAGTTTCAAAGAGCTACTACAAACCATGTTGGATTTATAGTTCCAAAATCATCTATCTATATAGGAGAGAACAAAGTGAAACCTAAAAATAAAAACTGCTACTGTAAACGAACGCTTCAACCTAGAAGAACACAATTTGGTGTGCCAAGTGGTATTTGTGTACTGATCATTACCACCAAGTATCATCAAGATTGGGTGAAAAAATATTTGCTGGTATTTCGGAAACTCGTTATTCCTTAGAAGCTTGGCAACCCCTCTCAATGAAAGTGCTTTTCCTCTGTCTGTGCCTAGGGCTACTTGAAGAGGAAACAAACCATAGAGACTAAACTGAGAACTCCTTTATTTTCTCAAGTTTCAAAGAGCTACTACAAACCATGTTGGATTTGGAGTTCCAAATTCATCAAACTATATAGGAGAGAACACAGTGAAACCTAAATATAAAAACTGCTACTGTAGACGAACGTTTCAACCTAGAAGAACAAAAGTTGGTGAGCCAAGTGGGATTTGCGTACTGATCATTACCACCAAGTATCATCAGATTTGAGTGAAAAAATGTTTCCCGGTATTTCGGTAACTCGTTATTTCTTAGAAGCTTGGCAACCCCTCTCAATGAAAGTGCTTCTCCACAGTCTGTGCCTAGGGCTACTTGAAGAGGAAACAAACCATAGAGACAAAACTGAGAACTCCTTTATTTTCTCAAGTTTAAAAAAGCTACTACAAACCATGTTGGATTTAGACTTCCAAATTCATCTCTCTATATAGGAGAGATGAGAGTGAAACCTAAATATAAAAACTGCTACTGTAGACGAACGCTCCAACCTAGAAGAACACAATTTGGTGAGCCAAGTGGGATTTGTGTACTGATAATTACCACCACGTATCATCAAGATTGGGTGAAAAAATATTTGCTGGTATTTCGGAAACTCGTAATTACTTAGACGCTTGGCAACCCAACTCAATGAAAGTGCTTTTCCACAGTCTGTGCTAGGGCTATTTGAAAAGGACACAAACCATAGAGACAAAACTGAAAACTCCTTTATTTTGTCAAGTTTCGAAGAGCTACTACAAACCATGTTGCATTTAGAGTTCCAAATTCATCTATCTATATAGGAGAGATGAGAGTGAAAGCTAAATATAAAAACTGCTCCTGTAAACGAACGCTTGAAACTAGAAGAACACAATTTGGTGGGCCAAGGGGGATTTGTGTACTGATCATTACCACCACGTATCATCAAGGTTGGGTGAAAAATTTTTGCTGGTACTTCGGAAACTCGTTATTTCTTAGAAGCTTTGCAACCCCTCCCAATATAAGTGCTTTTCCACAGTCTATGCATAGGGCTACTTGAAGAGGACAAACCATAGAGACAAAACTGAGAATTCCTTTATTTTGTCAAGTTTCAAAGAGCTACTACAAACCATGTTGCATTTAGAGTTCCAAATTCATCTATCTATATAGGAGAGATGAGAGTGAAAGCTAAATATAAAACCTGCTCCTGTAAATGAACGCTTCAAACTAGAAGAACACAACTTCGTGAGCCAAGTGGGATTTGTGTACTGATCATTACCACCACGTATCATCAAGATTGGGTGAAAAAATATTTGCTGGTACTTCGGAAACTCGTTATTTCTTAGAAGCTTGGCAACCCCTCTGAATGAAAGTGCTTTTCCACAGTCTGTGCCTAGGGCTACTTGAAGAGGAAACAAACTATAGAGACAAAACTGAGAACTCCTTTATTTTGTCAAGTTTCAAAGAGCTACTACAAACCATGTTGGATTTAGAGTTCCAAATTCATCTATCTATATAGGAGAGAACAGAGTGAAACCTAAATATAAAAACTGCCACTGTAGACGAACGTTTCAACCTAGAAGAACAAAGTTTGGTGAGACAAGTGGGATTTGTGTACTGATCATTACCACCACGAACCATCAAGATTGGGTGAAAAAATATTTGCTGGTATTTCGGTAACTCCTTATTTCTTACAAGCTTGGCAACCCCTCTCCATGAAAGTGCTTTTCCACAGTCTGTGCTTAGGGCTACTTGAAGAGGAAACAAACCATAGAGACAAAACTGAGAACTCCTTTATTTTGTCAAGTTTCAAAGAGCTACTACAAACCATGTTGGATTTAGAGTTCCAAATTCATCAACCTATATAGGAGAGATGAGAGTGAAACCTAAATATAAAAACTGCTACTGTAGACGAACGCTTCAACCTAGAGAACACAATTTGGTGAGCCAAGGAGGATTTGCGTACTGATCATTACCACCACGTATCATCAAGATTGGGTGAAAAAATATTTGCTGGTATTTCAGAACCTCGTTATTTCTTAGAAGCTTGGCAACCCCTCTCAATGAAAGTGCTTTTCCACAGTCTGTGCCTAGGGCTACTTGAAGAGGAAACAAACCATAGAGACAAAACTGAGAACTCCTTTATTTTGTCAAGTTTCAAAAAGCTACTACAAACCATGTTGGATTTAGAGTTCCAAATTCATCTATCTATATAGGAGAGAACAGAGTGAAACCTAAATATTAAAACTGGTACTGTAGACGAACGCTTCAACCTAGAAGAACACAATTTGGTGAGCCAAGTGGGATTTGTGTACTGATCATTACCAGCAAGAATCATCAAGATTGGGTGAAAAAATATTTGCTGGTATTTCGGAAACTCATTATTTCTTAGAAGCTTGGCAACCCCTCTGAATGAAAGTGCTTTTCCACAGTCTGTGCCTAGGGCTACTTGAAGAGGAAACAAACTATAGAGACAAAACTGAGAACTCCTTTATTTTGTCAAGTTTCAAAGAGCTACTACAAACCATGTTGGATTTAGAGTTCCAAATTCATCTATCTATATAGGAGAGAACAGAGTGAAACCTAAATATAAAAACTGCCACTGTAGACGAACGTTTCAACCTAGAAGAACAAAGTTTGGTGAGACAAGTGGGATTTGTGTACTGATCATTACCACCACGAACCATCAAGATTGGGTGAAAAAATATTTGCTGGTATTTCGGTAACTCCTTATTTCTTACAAGCTTGGCAACCCCTCTCCATGAAAGTGCTTTTCCACAGTCTGTGCTTAGGGCTACTTGAAGAGGAAACAAACCATAGAGACAAAACTGAGAACTCCTTTATTTTGTCAAGTTTCAAAGAGCTACTACAAACCATGTTGGATTTAGAGTTCCAAATTCATCAACCTATATAGGAGAGATGAGAGTGAAACCTAAATATAAAAACTGCTACTGTAGACGAACGCTTCAACCTAGAGAACACAATTTGGTGAGCCAAGTAGGATTTGCGTACTGATCATTACCACCACGTATCATCAAGATTGGGTGAAAAAATATTTGCTGGTATTTCAGAAACTCGTTATTTCTTAGAAGCTTGGCAACCCCTCTCAATGAAAGTGCTTTTCCACAGTCTGTGCCTAGGGCTACTTGAAGAGGAAACAAACCATAGAGACAAAACTGAGAACTCCTTTATTTTGTCAAGTTTCAAAAAGCTACTACAAACCATGTTGGATTTAGAGTTCCAAATTCATCTATCTATATAGGAGAGAACAGAGTGAAACCTAAATATTAAAACTGGTACTGTAGACGAACGCTTCAACCTAGAAGAACACAATTTGGTGAGCCAAGTGGGATTTGTGTACTGATCATTACCAGCAAGAATCATCAAGATTGGGTGAAAAAATATTTGCTGGTATTTCGGAAACTCATTATTTCTTAGAAGCTTGGCAACCCCTCTCAATGAAAGTGCTTTTCCACAGTCTGTGCCTAGGGCTACTTGAAGAGGAAACAAACCATAGAGACAAAACTGAGAACTCCCTTATTTTGTCAAGTTTCAAAAAGCTACTACAAACCATGTTGGATTTAGAGTTCCAAATTCATCTATCTATATAGGAGAGAACAGAGTGCAACCTAAATATAAAAACTGCTACAGAAGACGAACGCTTCAACCTGGAAGAACAAAATTTGGTGAGCCAAGTGAGATTTGTGTACTTGTCATTACCATCACGAATTATCAAGATTGGGTGAAAAAATATTTGCTGGTATTTCGGAAACTCGTAATTTCGTGGAAGCTTGGCAACCCCTCTCAATGAAAGTGCTTTTCCACAGTCTATGCCTAGGGCTACTTGAAGAGGAAAAAAACCATAGAGACAAAACTGAGAACTCCTTTATTTTGTCAACTTTCAAAGAGCTACTACAAACCATGTTGGATTTAGAGTTCCAAATTCATCTATCTATATAGAAGAGATGAGAATGAAAGCTAAATACAAAAACTGCTCCTGTAAACTAACGCTTCAAACTAGAAGAACACAATTTGGTGATCCAAGTGGGATTTGTGTACTGATCATTACCACCACGTATCATCAAGATTGGGTGAAAAAATATTTGCTGGTATTTCGGAAACTCGTTTTTTCTTAGAAGCTTGGCAAGCCCTCTCAATGAACGTGCTTTTCCACAGTCTGTGCCTTGGGCTACTTGAAGAGGAAACAAACCATAGAGACAAAACTGAGAACTCCTTTATTTTGTCAAGTTTCAAAGAGCTACTACAAACCATGTTGGATTTATAGTTCCAAAATCATCTATCTATATAGGAGAGAACAAAGTGAAACCTAAAAATAAAAACTGCTACTGTAAACGAACGCTTCAACCTAGAAGAACACAATTTGGTGTGCCAAGTGGTATTTGTGTACTGATCATTACCACCAAGTATCATCAAGATTGGGTGAAAAAATATTTGCTGGTATTTCGGAAACTCGTTATTCCTTAGAAGCTTGGCAACCCCTCTCCATGAAAGTGCTTTTCCTCTGTCTGTGCCTAGGGCTACTTGAAGAGGAAACAAACCATAGAGACTAAACTGAGAACTCCTTTATTTTCTCAAGTTTCAAAGAGCTACTACAAACCATGTTGGATTTGGAGTTCCAAATTCATCAAACTATATAGGAGAGAACACAGTGAAACCTAAATATAAAAACTGCTACTGTAGACGAACGTTTCAACCTAGAAGAACAAAAGTTGGTGAGCCAAGTGGGATTTGCGTACTGATCATTACCACCAAGTATCATCAGATTTGAGTGAAAAAATGTTTCCCGGTATTTCGGTAACTCGTTATTTCTTAGAAGCTTGGCAACCCCTCTCAATGAAAGTGCTTCTCCACAGTCTGTGCCTAGGGCTACTTGAAGAGGAAACAAACCATAGAGACAAAACTGAGAACTCCTTTATTTTCTCAAGTTTAAAAAAGCTACTACAAACCATGTTGGATTTAGACTTCCAAATTCATCTCTCTATATAGGAGAGATGAGAGTGAAACCTAAATATAAAAACTGCTACTGTAGACGAACGCTCCAACCTAGAAGAACACAATTTGGTGAGCCAAGTGGGATTTGTGTACTGATAATTACCACCACGTATCATCAAGATTGGGTGAAAAAATATTTGCTGGTATTTCGGAAACTCGTAATTACTTAGACGCTTGGCAACCCAACTCAATGAAAGTGCTTTTCCACAGTCTGTGCTAGGGCTATTTGAAAAGGACACAAACCATAGAGACAAAACTGAAAACTCCTTTATTTTGTCAAGTTTCGAAGAGCTACTACAAACCATGTTGCATTTAGAGTTCCAAATTCATCTATCTATATAGGAGAGATGAGAGTGAAAGCTAAATATAAAAACTGCTCCTGTAAACGAACGCTTGAAACTAGAAGAACACAATTTGGTGGGCCAAGGGGGATTTGTGTACTGATCATTACCACCACGTATCATCAAGGTTGGGTGAAAAATTTTTGCTGGTACTTCGGAAACTCGTTATTTCTTAGAAGCTTTGCAACCCCTCTCAATATAAGTGCTTTTCCACAGTCTATGCATAGGGCTACTTGAAGAGGACAAACCATAGAGACAAAACTGAGAATTCCTTTATTTTGTCAAGTTTCAAAGAGCTACTACAAACCATGTTGCATTTAGAGTTCCAAATTCATCTATCTATATAGGAGAGATGAGAGTGAAAGCTAAATATAAAACCTGCTCCTGTAAATGAACGCTTCAACCTAGAAGAACAAAATTTGGTGAGCCAAGTGGGATTTGTGTACCGATCATTACCACCACGTATCATCAAGATTGGGTAAAAATATTTGCTGGTTTTTTGGAAACTCGTTATTTCTTAGAAGCTTGGCAACCCCTCTCAATATAAGTGCTTTTCCACAGTCTATGCATAGGGCTACTTGAAGAGGACAAACCATAGAGACAAAACTGAGATCTCCTTTATTTTGTCAAGTTTCAAAGAGCTACTACAAACCATGTTGGATTTAGAGTTCCAAATTCATCTATCTATATAGGAGAGATGAGAGTGAAACCTAAATATAAAAACTGCTACTGTAGACGAACGCTTCAACCTAGAAGAACACAATTTGGTGAGCCAAGTGGGATTTGTGTACTGATCATTACCACCACGTATCATCAAGATTGGGTGAAAAAATATTTGCTGGTATTTCGGAAACTCGTTATTTCTTAGAAGCTTGGCAACCCCTCTCAATGAAAGTGCTTTTCCACAGTCTGTGCCTAGGGTACTTGAAGAGGAAACAAACCATAGAGACTAAACTGAGAACTCCTTTATTTTGTCAAGTTTCAAAGAGCTACTACAAACCATGTTGTATTTAGAGTTCCAAATTCATCTATCTATATAAGAGAGAACAGAGTGAAACCTACATATAAGAACTGTTGCTGTAGATGAACGCTTAAACCTAGAAGAACACAATTTGGTGAGCCAAGTGGGATTTGTTTACTGATCATTACCACCATGAACCATCAAGATTGGGTGAAAAAATATTTGCTGGTATTTCGGTAACTCGTTATTTCTTACAAGCTTGGCAACCCCTCTCCATGAAAGTGCTTTTCCACAGTCTGTGCTTAGGGCTACTTGAAGAGGAAACAAACCATAGAGACAAAACTGAGAACTCCTTTATTTTTGTCAAGTTCAAAGAGCTAGTACAAACCATGTTGGATTTAGAGTTCCAAATTCTTCTATCTATATATGAGAGATGAGAGTGAAACCTAAATATAAAAACTGCTACTGTAGACGAACGCTTCAACCTAGAGAACACAATTTGGTGAGCCAAGTAGGATTTGCGTACTGATCATTACCACCACGTATCATCAAGATTGGGTGAAAAAATATTTGCTGGTATTTCAGAACCTCGTTATTTCTTAGAAGCTTGGCAACCCCTCTCAATGAAAGTGCTTTTCCACAGTCTGTGCCTAGGGCTACTTGAAGAGGAAACAAACCATAGAGACAAAACTGAGAACTCCTTTATTTTGTCAAGTTTCAAAAAGCTACTACAAACCATGATGGATTTAGAGTTCCAAATTCATCTATCTATATAGGAGAGAACAGAGTGAAACCTAAATATTAAAACTGGTACTGTAGACGAACGCTTCAACCTAGAAGAACACAATTTGGTGAGCCAAGTGGGATTTGTGTACTGATCATTACCAGCAAGAATCATCAAGATTGGGTGAAAAAATATTTGCTGGTATTTCGGAAACTCATTATTTCTTAGAAGCTTGGCAACCTCTCTCAATGAAAGTGCTTTTCCACAGTCTGTGCCTAGGGCTACTTGAAGAGGAAACAAACCATAGAGACAAAACTGAGAACTCCCTTATTTTGTCAAGTTTCAAAAGCTACTACAAACCATGTTGGATTTAGAGTTCCAAATTCATCTATCTATATAGGAGAGAACAGAGTGCAACCTAAATATAAAAACTGCTACTGAAGACGAACGCTTCAACCTAGAAGAACACAATTTGGTGAGCCAAGTGGGATTTGTTTACTGATCATTACCGCCACGTATCATCAAGATTGTGTGGAAAAATATTTGCTGGTTTTTTGGAAACTCGTTATTTCTTAGAAGCTTGGCAACCCCTCTCAATATAAGTGCTTTTCCACAGTCTATGCATAGGGCTACTTGAAGAGACAAACCATAGAGACAAAACTGAGAATTCCTTATTTTGTCAAGTTTCAAAGAGCTACTACAAACCATGTTGGATTTAGAGTTCCAAATTCATCTATCTATATAGAAGAGATGAGAGTGAAAGCTAAATACAAAAACTGCTCCTGTAAACTAACGCTTCAAACTAGAAGAACACAATTTGGTGATCCAAGTGGGATTTGTGTACTGATCATTACCACCACGTATCATCAAGATTGGGTGAAAAAATATTTGCTGGTATTTCGGAAACTCGTTTTTTCTTAGAAGCTTGGCAACCCCTCTCAATGAAAGTGCTTTTCCACAGTCTCTGCCTAGGGCTACTTGAAGAGGAAACAAACCATAGAGACAAAACTGAGAACTCATTTATTTTGTCAAGTTTCAAAGAGCTACTACAAACCATGTTGGATTTAGAGTTCCAAATTCATCAACCTATATAGGAGAGATGAGAGTGAAACCTAAATATAAAAACTGCTACTGTAGACGAACGCTTCAACGTAGAAGAAAACAATTTGGTGAGCCAAGTGAGATTTGTGTACTGATCATTACCACCACGTATCATCAAGATTGGGTGAAAAAATATTTGCTGGTATTTCGGAAACTCGTTATTTCTTAGTAGCTTGGCAAACCCTATCAATGAAAATGCTTTTCCACAGTCTGGGCCTAGGGCTACTTGAAGAGGAAACAAACCATAGAGACAAAACTGAGAACTCCTTTATTTTGTCAAGTTTCAAAAAGCTACTACAAACCATGTTGGATTTAGAGTTCCAAATTCATATCTCTATATAGGAGAGATGAGAGTGAAACCTAAATATTAAAACTGGTACTGTAGACGAACGCTTCAACCTAGAAGAACACAATTTGGTGAGCCAAGTGGGATTTGTGTACTGATCATTACCAGCAAGAATCATCAAGATTGGGTGAAAAAATATTTGCTGGTATTTCGGAAACTCATTATTTCTTAGAAGCTTGGCAACCCCTCTCAATGAAAGTGCTTTTCCACAGTCTGTGCCTAGGGCTACTTGAAGAGGAAACAAACCATAGAGACAAAACTGAGAACTCCCTTATTTTGTCAAGTTTCAAAAAGCTACTACAAACCATGTTGGATTTAGAGTTCCAAATTCATCTATCTATATAGGAGAGAACAGAGTGCAACCTAAATATACAAACTGCTACTGAAGACGAACGCTTCAACCTAGAAGAACACAATTTGGTGAGCCAAGTGGGATTTGTGTACTGATCATTACCGCCACGTATCATCATGATTGGGTGGAAAAATATTTGCTGGTTTTTTGGAAACTCGTTATTTCTTAGAAGCTTGGCAACCCCTCTCAATATAAGTGCTTTTCCACAGTCTATGCATAGGACTACTTGAAGAGGACAAACCATAGAGACAAAACTGAGAATTCCTTATTTTGTCAAGTTTCAAAGAGCTACTACAAACCATGTTGGATTTAGAGTTCCAAATTCATCTATCTATATAGAAGAGATGAGAGTGAAAGCTAAATACAAAAACTGCTCCTGTAAACTAACGCTTCAAACTAGAGAAACACAATTTGGTGATCCAAGTGGGATTTGTGTACTGATCATTACCACCACGTATCATCAAGATTGGGTGAAAAAATATTTGCTGATATTTCAGAAACTCGTTTTTTCTAAGAAGCTTGGCAACCCCTCTCAATGAAAGTGCTTTTCCACAGTCTCTGCCTAGGGCTACTTGAAGAGGAAACAAACCATAGAGACAAAACTGAGAACTCCTTTATTTTGTCAAGTTTCAAAGAGCTACTACAAACCATGTTGGATTTAGAGTCCAAATTCATCAACCTATATAGGAGAGATGAGAGTGAAACCTAAATATAAAAACTGCTACTGTAGACGAACGCTTCAACCTAGAAGAACACAATTTGGTGATCCAAGTGAGATTTGTGTACTGATCATTACCACCACGTATCATCAAGATTGGGTGAAAAAATATTTGCTGGTATTTCGGAAACTCGTTATTTCTTAGTAGCTTGGCAAACCCTATCAATGAAAATGCTTTTCCACAGTCTGGGCCTAGGGCTACTTGAAGAGGAAACAAACCATAGAGACAAAACTGAGAACTCCTTTATTTTCTCAAGTTTAAAAGAGCTACTACAAACCATGCTGGATTTAGAGTTCCAAATTCATCTCTCTATATAGGAGAGATGAGAGTGAAACCTAAATATAAAAACTGCTACTGTAGACGAACGCTTCAACCTAGAAGAACACAATTTGGTGAGCCAAGTGGGATTTGTGTACTGATCATTACCACCACGAATCATCAAGATTGGGTGAAAAATTATTTGGTGGTATTTCGGAGACTCGTAATTTCTTAGACGCTTGGCAACCCCTCTCAATGAAAGTGCTTTTCCACAGTCTGTGCCTAGGGCTACTTGAAAAGGACACAAACCATAGAGAAAAATCTGAAAACTCCTTTATTTTGTCAAGTTTCAAAGAGCTACTACAAACCATGTTGTATTTAGAGTTCCAAATTCATCTATCTATATAAGAGAGAACAGAGTGAAACCTACATATAAGAACTGTTGCTGTAGATGAACGCTTAAACCTAGAAGAACACAATTAGGTGAGCCAAGTGGGATTTGTTTACTGATCATTACCACCACGAACCATCAAGATTATGTGAAAAAATATTTGCTGGTATTTCGGTAACTCGTTATTTCTTACAAGCTTGGCAACCCCTCTCCATGAAAGTGCTTTTCCACAGTCTGTGCTTAGGGCTACTTGAAGAGGAAACAAACCATAGAGACAAAACTGAGAACTCCTTTATTTTGTCAAGTTTCAAAGAGCTAGTACAAACCATGTTGGATTTAGAGTTCCAAATTCTTCTATCTATATAGGAGAGATGAGAGTGAAACCTAAATATAAAAACTGCTACTGTAGACGAACGCTTCAACCTAGAGAACACAATTTGGTGAGCCAAGTAGGATTTGCGTACTGATCATTACCACCACGTATCATCAAGATTGGGTGAAAAAATATTTGCTGGTATTTCAGAACCTCGTTATTTCTTAGAAGCTTGGCAACCCCTCTCAATGAAAGTGCTTTTCCACAGTCTGTGCCTAGGGCTACTTGAAGAGGAAACAAACCATAGAGACAAAACTGAGAACTCCTTTATTTTGTCAAGTTTCAAAAAGCTACTACAAACCATGTTAGATATTGATTTCCAAATTCATCTATCTATACAGGACAGAACAGAGTGAAACCTAAATACAAAAACTGCTACTTTAGACGAACGTTTCAACAGAGAATAACACAATTTGGTGAGCCAAGTGGGATTTGTTTACTGATCATTACCACCACGAACCATCAAGATTGGGTGAAAAAATATTTGCTGGTATTTCGGTAACTCGTTATTTCTTACAAGCTTGGCAACCCCTCTCCATGAAAGTGCTTTTCCACAGTCTGTGCCTAGGGCTACTTGAAGAGGAAACAAACCATAGAGACAAAACTGAGATCTCGTTTATTTTTTCAAATTTCAAAGAGCTACTACAATCCATGTTGAATTTAGAGTTCCAAATTCATGTATCTATATACAAGAGATGAGAGTGAAACCTAAATATAAAAACTGCTATGGAGACGAACGCTTCACCCTAGAAGATCAAAATTTGGTGAGCCAAGTGGCATTTGTGTACTGATCATTACCACCAAGTATCATCAAGATTGGGTGAAAAAATATTTGCCGGTATTTCGGAAACTCATTATCTCTTAGAAGCTTGGCAACCCCTTTCAATGAAAGTGCTTTTCCCCAGTCTTGGCCTAGGGCTACTTGAAGAGGAAACAAACCATAGAGACAAAACTGAGAACTCCTTTATTTTGTCAAGTTTCAAAGAGCTACTACAAACCATGTTGGATTTAGAGTTCCAAATTCATCTATCTATATAGGAGAGAGGAGAGTGAAACCTAAATATAATAACTGCTACTGAAGACGAACGCTTCAACCTAGAAGAACAAAATTTGGTGAGCCTAGTGAGATTTGTGTACTTGTCATTACCACCACGTATTAGCAAGATTGGGTGAAAAAATATTTGCTGGTATTTCGGAAATTCGTAATTTCGTGGAAGCTTGGCAACCTCTCTCAATGAAAGTTCTTTTCCACAGTCTGTGCCTAGGGCAAATTGAAGAGAAAACAAACCATAGAGACTAAACGAGAACTCCTTTATTTTGTCAAGTTTCAAAGAGCTACTACAAACCATGTTGGATTTAGAGTTCCAAATTCATCTATCTATATAGGAGAGAACAGATTGAAACCTAAATATAAAAGCTGCTACTGTAGACGAACGTTTCAACCTAGAAGAACAAAATTTGGTGAGAAAAGTGGGATTTGTGTACTGATCATTACCACCAAGAATCATCACGTTTGGGTGAAAAAATATTTCCCGGTATTTCGGTAACTCGTTATTTCTTAGAAGCTTGGCAACCTCTCTCAATGAAAGTGCTTCTCCACAGTCTTTGCCTAGGGCTACTTGAAGAGGAAACAAACCATAGAGACAAAACTGAGAACTCCTTTATTTGTCAAGTTTCAAAGAGCTACTACAAACCATGTTGGATTTAGAGTTCCAAATTCATCTATCTATATAGGAGAGAACAGAGTGAAACCTAAATATAAAAACTGCTACTGTAGATGAACGCTTAAACCTAGAAGAACACAATTTGGTGAGCCAAGTGGGATTTGTTTACTGATCATTACCACCACGAACCATCAAGATTGGGTGAAAAAATATTTGCTGGTATTTCGGTAACTCGTTATTTCTTACAAGCTTGGCAACCCCTCTCCATGAATGTGCTTTTCCACAGTCTGTGCCTAGGGCTACTTGAAGAGGAAACAAACCATAGAGACAAAACTGAGATCTCCTTTATTTTTTCAAGTTTCAAAGAGCTACTACAAACCATGTTGGATTTAGAGTTAAAATTCAAGTATCTATATGGGAGAGATGAGAGTGAAACCTAAATATAAAAACTGCTACTGAAGACGAACGCTTCAACCTAGAAGAACAAAATTTGGTGAGCCAAGTGGGATTTGTGTACTGATCATTACCACCACGTATCATCAAGATTGGGTGAAAAAATATTTGCTGGTTTTTTGGAAACTCGTTATTTCTTAGAAGCTTGGCAACCCCTCTCAATATAAGTGCTTTTCCACAGTCTATGCATAGGGCTACTTGAAGAGGACAAACCATAGAGACAAAACTGAGATTTCCTTTATTTTGTCAAGTTTCAAAGAGCTACTACAAACCATGTTGGATTTAGAGTTCCAAATTCATCTATCTATATAGGAGAGATGAGAGTGAAAGCTAAATATAAAAACTGCTACTGTAGACGAACGCTTCAACCTAGAAGAACACAATTTGGTGAGCCAAGTGGGATTTGTGTACTGATCATTACCACCACGTATCATCAAGATTGGGTGAAAAAATATTTGCTGGTATTTCGGAAACTCGTTATTTCTTAGAAGCTTGGCAACCCCTCTCAATGAAAGTGCTTTTCCACAGTCTGTGCCTAGGGCTACTTGAAGAGGAAACAAACCATAGAGACTAAACTGAGAACTCCTTTATTTTGTCAAGTTTCAAAGAGCTACTACAAAACATGTTGGATTTAGAGTTCCAAATTCATCTATCTATATAGGAGAGAGGAGAGTGAACCTAAATATAATAACTGCTACTGAAGACGAATGCTTCAACCTAGAAGAACAAAATTTGGTGAGCCAAGTGAGATTTGTGTACTTGTCATTACCACCATGTATTATCAAGATTGGGTGAAAAAATATTTGCTGGTATTTAGGAAATTCGTAATTTCGTGGAAGCTTGGCAACCCCTCTCAATGAAAGTGCTTTTCCACAGTCTGTGCCTAGGGTAAATTGAAGAGAAAACAAACCATAGAGACTAAACAAGAACTCCTTTATTTTGTCAAATTTCAATAAGCTACTACAAACCATGTTGGATTTAGAGTTCCAAATTCATCTATCTATATAGGAGAGATGAGAGTGAAACCTAAATATAATAACTGCTACGGATTACGAATGCTTCAACCTAGAAGAACAAAATTTGGTGAGCCAAGTGGACTTTGTGTACTGATCATTACCACCACGTATCATCAAGATTGGGTGAAAAAATATTTGCTGGTATTTCGGAAACTCGTAATTTCTTAGACACTTGGCAACCCCTCTCAATGAAAGTGCTTTTCCACAGTCTGTGCGTAGGGCTACTTGAAGAGGAAACAAACCATAGAGACTAAACGAGAACTCCTTTATTTTGTCAAGTTTCAAAGAGCTACTACAAACCATGTTGGATTTAAAGTTCCAAATTCATCTATCTATATAGGAGAGAACACAGGAAACCAAAATATAAAAAATGCTACTGTAGACGAACGCTTTAACCTAAAGAACAAAATTTGGTGAGCCATGTGGGATATCTGTACTTGTCTTTGCCACCAAGTATCATCAAGATTGAGTGAAAAAATATTTGCTGGTATATCGGAGACTCGTAATTTTTGGAAGCTTGGCAACCCCTCTGAATGAAAGTGCTTTTCCACAGTCTGCTCTTAGGGCTACTTGAAGAGGAAACAAACCATAGAGACTAAACTGTGAACTCCTTTATTTTGTCAAGTTTCATAGAGCTACTACAAACCATATTGGATTTAGAGTTTCAAATTCATCTACCTATATAGGAGAGAACAGAGAGAAACCTAAATATAAAAACAGCTACCGTAGAAGAACACTTCAACCTAGAAGATCAAAATTTTGGTGAGCCAAGTGGGATTTGTGTACTGATCATTACCACTAAGTATCATCAAGATTGGGTGAAAAAATATTTGCTGTTATTTCAGAAACTCGTTATTTCTTAGAAGCTTTGCAACCCCTCTGAATCAAAGTGCTTTTCCACAGTCTGAGCCTAGGGCTACTTGAAGAGGACACAAACCATAGAGACAAAACTGAGAACTCCTTTATTTTGTCAAGTTTCACAGAGCTACTACAAACCATGTTGGATTTAGAGTTCCAAATTCATCTATCTATATTGGAGAGAACAGAGTGAAACTTAAAAATAAAAACTACTACTGTAGACGAACGCTTAAACCAAGAAGAACAAAATTTTCTTAGCCATTTGGGATTTGTTTACTGATCAATACCACCACGTATCATCAAGATTGGGTGAAAAAATATTTGCTGGTATTTCGGAAACTCGTTCTTTCTTTGAAGCTTGTCAACCCCTCTCAATGAAATTGCTTTTCCACAGTCTGTGCCTAGGGCTACTTGAAGAGGAAACAAACCATAGAGACAAAACTGAGAACTACTTTATTTTGTCAAGTTTCAAGGAGCTACTACAAACCATGTTGGATTTAGAGTTCCAAATTCATCTATCTATATAGGAGAGAACAGAGTGAAATCTAAATATAAAAACTGCTACTGTAGACGAACACTTAAACCTAGAAGAAAAAAATTTGTTGAGCCAAGTGGGATTTGTGTACTGATCATTACCACCACGTATCATCAAATTTGGGTGAAAAAATATTTGCTGGTATTTCGAAAACTCGTTATTCTTCGAACCTTGGCAACCCCTCTGAATGAAAGTGCTTTTTCACAGTCTGCGCCTAGGGCTACTTTGGGAGGAAACAAACCATAGAGACAAAACTGAGAACTCCTTTATTTTGTCAACTTTCAAAGAGCTACTACAAACCATATTGGATTTAGAGTTCCAAATTCATCTATATATACGGGAGAAAACAGAGTGAAACCTAAAAATAAAAACTGCTACTGTAAACGAACGCTTCAACCTAGAAGAACAAAATTTGGTGAGCCAATGGTTGATTTGTGTACTTGTCATTACGACCACGTATCATCAAGATTGGGTGAAAAAATATTTGCTGGTATTTCAGAAACTCGTAATTTCTTGGAAGCTTGGCAATCCCTTTCAATGAAAGTGCTTTTCCACAGTCTCTGCTTAGGGCTATTTGAAGAGGAAACAAATCATAGAGACTAAACTGAGAACTCCTTTATTTTGTCAAGTTTCAAAGAGCTACTAAAAACCATGTAGGATTTAGAGTTCCAAATTCATCTATCTATATAGGAGAGAACACAGGGAAACCAAAAATATAAACTGCTACTGTAAACGAACGCTTCAAACTAGAAGAAAAAGATTTGGTGAGTCAAGTGGGATTTGTGTACTCATCATTACCACCAAGTATTCTCAAGATTGGGTGAAAAAATATTTGCTGGTATTTCGGAAACTCGTTTTTTCTTAGAAGCTTGGCAACCCCTCTCAATGAAAGTCATTTTCCACAGTCTGTGCCTAGGGCAACTTGAAGAGGAAACAAACCATAGAGACAAAACTGAGAACTCCTTTATTTTGTCAAGTTTCAAAGAGCTACTACAAACCATGTTGGATTTAGGGTTCCAAATTCATCCATCTATATAGGAGAGAACATAGGAAAACCTAAAAATTATAACTGCTACTGTAAAAGAACGCTTCAACCTAGCAGAACAAAATTTGATGAGCCAAGCGCGATTTGTGTAATTGTCATTACCACGACGTATCATCAAGTTTGGTTGAAACAATATTTGCTGGTATTTCTTAAACTCGTTATTTCTTGGAATCTTGGCATACAATTTCAAAATAAGTGCTTTTAAACAGTCTCTGCTTAGGGCTACTTGAAGAGAAAACAATCCATAGAGATAAAACTGAGAACTACTTTTTTGTCAAGTTTCAAAGAGCTAGTACAAACAATGATAGAATTTGAATTCCAAATTCATCTATCTATATAGGAGAGACAGAGGGAAACCTAAAAATAAAAACTGCTACTGTAATCGAACGCTTAAACCTAGAAGAACAAAATTTGGTGAGCCAAGTGGGATTTGTGTACTGATCATTACCACCACGTATCATCAAGTTTGGGTGAAAAAATATTTGCTGGTATATCGGAAACACGTAATTTCCTGGAAGCTTGGCAACCTCTCTCAATGAAGTGCTTTTCCACTGTCTGTGCCTAGGGCTACTTGAAGAGGAACCAAACCATAGAGACAAAACTGAGAACCTCTTTTTTTTCAAGTTTCATAGAGCTAGTACAAACCATGTTGGATTTAGAGTTCCAAATTCATCTATCTATATTGGAGACAACACAGGGAAACCTAAGTATAAAAACTGCTACTGTAGACGAAAGCTTCAACCTAGAAGAATAAAATTTACTGAGCCAAGTGGGATTTGTGTACTGATCATTACCACCAAGTATCATCAAGATTGGGTGAAAAAATATTTGCTAGTATTTCGGAAACTCGTTATTTCTTAGAAGCTTGGCAACCCCTCTCAATGAAATTGCTTTTCAACAGTCTGTGCCTAGGGCTACTTGAAGAGGAAAAAAACCACAGAGACAAAACTGAGAACTACTTTATTTTGTCAAGTTTCAAAGAGCTACTACAAACCATGTTGGATTTAGAGTTCCAAATTCATCTATCTATATAGGAGAGAACAGAGGGACACCTAAATATATAAACTGCTACTGTAGACGAAAGCTTCAACCTAGAAGAACACAATGTGGTGAGCCAAGTGGGATTTGTGTACTGATAATTACCACCAAGTATCATGAAGATTGAAAGAAAAAATATTTTCTGGTTATTCGGAAACACGTAATTTCTTGGAAGCTTGGCAACCCCCGTCAATGAAAGCGCTTTTCCACAGTCTGTGCCTTGTGTTACTTGAAGAGGAAACAAACCAAAGAGACAAAACTGAGAACTCCTTTGTTTTGTCAAGGTTCAAAGAGCTATTACAAATCATGTTGGATTTAGTTTTCCAAATTCATCTATCTATATAGGAGAGAACAGAGGGAAACATAAAAATAAAAACTGCTACTGTAGACGAACGCTTCAACCTAGAAGAACAAAATTTGGTGAGCCAAGTGGGATTTGTGTACTTGTCATTACTACAAAGTATCATCAAGATTGGGTGAAAAAATATTTGCTGTTATTTCGGAAACTCGTTATTTCTTAGAAGCTTGGCAACCCCTCTGAATCAAAGTGCTTTTCCACAGTCTGTGCCTAGGGCTACTTGAAGAGGAAACAAACCATAGAGACAAAACTGAGAACTACTTTATTTTGTCAAGTTTCAAGGAGCTAGTACAAACCATGTTGGATTTAGAGTTCCAAATTCATCTATCTATATTGGAGAGAACACAGGGAAACCTAAGTATAAAAACTGCTACTGTAGACGAACGCTTCAACCTAGAAGAACAAAATTTACTGAGCCATGTGGGATTTGTGTACTGATCATTACCACCAAGTATCATCAAGATTGGGTGAAAAAATATTTGCTAGTATTTCGGAAACTCGTTATTTCTTAGAAGCTTGGCAGCCCCTCTCAATGAAAATGCTTTTCAACAGTCTGTTCCTAGGGCTACTTGAAGAGGAAAAAAACCACAGAGACAAAACTGAGAACTACTTTATTTTGTCAAGTTTCAAAGAGCTACTACAAACCATGTTGTATTTAGAGTTCCAAATTCATCTATATATAAGAGATAACAGATTGAAACCTAAATATAAAAACTGCTACTGTAGATGAACGCTTAAACCTAGAAGTACAAATTTGGTGAGCCAAGTGGGATTTGTGTACTGATCATTACCACCAAGTATCATCAAGATTGGGTGAAAAAATATTTGCTGGTATTTCGGAAACTCGTTATTCCTTAGAAGCTTGGCAACCCCTCTCAATGAAAGTTTTTTCCACAGTCTGAGACTAGGGCTACTTGAAGAGGAAACAAGTCATAGAGACAATACTTAGAACTCCTTTGTTTTGACAAGATTCAAAGAGCTACTAAAAACCATGTTGGATTTAGAGTTCTAAATTCATCTATCCATATAGGAGAGAACAGAGTGAAACATAAAATAAAATCTGCTACTGTAAAGGAACGCTTCAACCTAGAAGAACAAAATTTGGTGAGTCAAGTTCAATTTGTGTACCAATCGTTACCACCAAGTATTGTCAAGATTGGGAGAAAAAATATTTGCTGGTACTTCGGAAACTCGTTATTTCTTAGAATCTTGGCCACTCCTCTCAATGAAAGTGCTTTTCCACAGTCTGTGCCTAGGGCGAGTTGAAGAGGAAACAAACAATAGAGACAAAACTGAGAACTCCTTTGTTTTGTGAAGTTTCAAAGAGCTACTACAAACCATGTTGGAATTAGAGTTCCCAATTCATCTCTCTATATAGGAGAGAAAGAGTGAAACCTAAAAATATAAACTGCTAGTGTAAACGAACGCTTCAACGAAGAAGAACAAAATTTGGTGAGCCAAGTGGCATTTGTGTACTTGTCATTACCACCACGTATCAAAAAGATTGGGTGAAAAAATATTTGCTGGTATTTCGAAAACTCGTAATTTCTTGGAAGGTTGGCAACTCCTTTCAGTAAAAGTGCTTTTCCACAGTCTCTGCTTAGGGCTACTTGAAGAGGAAACAAATCATAGACACAAAACTGAGAACTACTTTTTTTTGTCAAGTTTCAAAGAGCTACTACAAACCATGTTGGAGTTAGAGTTAAAATTCAGCTATCTATATAGGAGAGAACAGAGTGAAAACTAAAAATAAATACTGGTACTGAAAACGAACGCTTCAACCTAGAAGAACAATATTTGGTGAGCCAAGTGGCATATTTGTACTGATCATTACCACCAAGTATCATCAAGACTGGGTGAAAAAATATTTGCTGGTATTTCAGAAACTCGTTATTTCTTAGAAGCTTGGCAACCCCTCTCAATGAAAGTACTTTTTCACAGTCGGTGCATAGGGCTAGTTGAAGAGGAAACAAACCATAGAGACAAAACTGAGAACTCCTTTATTTTGTCAAGTTTCAAAGAGCTACTACAAACCATGTTGGATTTAGAGTTCCAAATTCATCTATCTATATAGGAGAGAACAGAGTGAAACCTCAAAATAAAAAACTGCTAGTGTATATGAACGCTTCACAAACGAAGAACAAAATTTGGTGAGCCATGTGGGATTTGTGTACTTGTCATTACCACCACGTATCATCAAGATTGGGTGAAAAAATATTTGCTGGTATTTCGTAAAATCATAATTTCTTGGAAGCTTGTCAACCCCTTTCAATGAAAGTGCTTTTATACACTCTACTTAGGGATACTTGAGAGGAAACAAACCATAGAGACAAAACTGAGAACCACTTTTTTTCTCAAGTTTCAAAGAGCTACTACAAACCATGTTGAATTTAGAGTTCCAAATTCATCTATCTATATAAGAGAGAACAGAGTGAAACCTAAATATAAAAACTGCTTCTGTAGATGAACGCTTAAACCTTGAAGAACAAAATTTGGTGAGCCAAGTGGGATTTGTGTACTGATCATTACCACCAAGTATCATCAAGATTGGGTGAAAAAATATTTGCTGGTATTTCGGAAACTCGTTATTCCTTAGAAGCTTGGCAACCCCTCTCAATGAAAGTTTTTTCCACAGTCTGTTCCTAGGGCTACTTGAAAAGAAAACAAACCATAGAGAAAAACCTGAGAACTCCTTTATTTTGTCAAGTTTCATAGAGCTACTACAAACCATGTTGGATTTACAGTTCCAAATTCATCTATCTATATAGGGGAGAACAAAGTGAAACCTAAAAATAAAAACTGCTACTGTAGACGAACGCTTCAACCTAGAAAAACAAAATTTGGTGAGTCAAGTGGGATTTTGTACCAATCATTACCACCAAGTATCATCAAGAATGGGTGAAAAAATACTTGCTGGTATTTCGGAAACTCGTTATTTCTTAGAAGCTTGGCAACCCCTCTCAATGAAAGTGCTTTTCCACAGTCTGTGCCTAGGGCTACTTGAAGAGGAACCAAACCATAGAGACAAAACTGAGAACTCCTTTATTTTGACACGTTTCAAAGAGCTACTACAAACCATGTTGGATTTAGAGTTCCCAATTCATCTATCTATATAAGAGAGAAAGAGTGAAACCAACATATAAAAACTGCTACTGTAGACGAACGCTTCAACCTAGAAGAACACAATTTGGTGAGCCAAGTGGGATTTGGTGACTGATCATTACCACCAAGTATCATCAAGATTGGGTGGAAAAATATTTGCTGGTATTTCGGAAACTCGTTATTTCTTAGAAACTTGGCAACCCCTCTTAAGAAAGTGCTTCTCCACCGTCTGTGCCTAGGGCTACTTGAAGAGGAACCAAACCATAGAGACAAAACTGAGAACTACTTTATTTTGACACGTTTCAAAGAGCTACTACAAACCATGTTGGATTTAGAATTCCAAATTCATCTATCTATATAGGAGAGAATACATGAAACCTAAAAATAAAAATTGCTACTGTAAACGAATGCTTCAACCTAGAAGAACAAAATTTGGTGAGCCAAGTGGGATTTGTGTGCTTGTCATTACCACCACGTATCAAAAAGATTGGGTGAAAAAATATTTGCTGGTATTTCAAAAACTCTTTATTTCTTGGAAGCTTGGCAACTCCTTTCAGTGAAAGTGCTTTTCCACACTCTCTGCTTAGGGCTAATTGAAGAGGAAACAAATCATAGACACAAAACTGAGAACTACTTTTTTTGTCAAGTTTCAAAGAGCTACTACAAACCATGTTGGATTTAGAGTTCCAAATTCATCTATGTAAATAGGAGAGAACAGAGTGAAACCTAGAAATAAAAACTGCTTCTGTAAACGAACGCTTCAACCTAGAAGAACACAATTTGGTGAGCCAAGTGGGATTTGTGTACTGATCATTACCACCAGGTATCATCAAGATTGGGTGAAAAAATATTTGCTGGTATTTTGGAAACTCGTTATTTCTTAGAAGCTTGGCAACCAATCTCAATGAAAGTGCTTTTCCACAGTCTGTGCCTAGGGCTACTTGAAGAGGAAACAAACCATAGAGACAAAACTGATAACCCCTTTATTTTGTCAAGTTTCATAGAAATACTACAAGCCATGTTGGATTTAGAGTTCCAAATTCATCTATCTATATAGGGGAGAACAGATGAAACCTAAAAATAAAAACTGCTACTGTAAATGAACGCTTAAAACTAGAAGAACAAAATTTGGTGAGCCAAGTAGGATTTGTGTACTTGTCATTGCCACCACATATCATCAAGATTGGGTGAAAAAATATTTGCTGGTATTTTGGAAACTCGTTATTTCTTAGAAGTTTGGCAACACCTCTCAATGAAAGTGCTTTTCCACAGTCTGCTCTTAGGGCTACTTGAATAGAAAACAAACCAGAGAGACAAAACTGAGAACTCTTTTTTTTGTCAAGTTTCAAAGAGCTACAACAAACCATGTTGAATTTAGAGTTCCAAATTCATCTATCTATATAGGAGAGAAAAGAGGGAAACCTAAATATAAAAACTGCTACTGTAGACGAACGCTTCAACCTAGAAGAACACTATTTGGTGAGTCAAGTGGGATTTGTGTACTGATCATTACCACCAAGTATCATCAAGATTGGGTGAAAAAATATTTGCTGGTATTTAGGAAACTCGTAATTTCTTGGAAGCTTTGCTACCCATTTCAATGAAAGTGCTTTTCTACAGTCTGTGCCTAGGGCTACTTGAAGAGGAAACAAACCATAGAGACAAAACTGAGAACTCCTTTATTTTGTCAAGTTTCATAGAGCGACTACAATCCATGTTGGATTTAGAGTTCCAAATTCATCTATCTATATAGTGGAGAACAGAGTGAAACCTAAAAATAAAAACTGCTACTGTAAATGAACGCTAAAACCTAGAAGATGAAAATTTGGTGAGCCAAGTGGGACTTGTGTACTTGTCATTGCCACCACATATCATCAAGATTGGGTGAAAAAATATTTGCTGGTATTTCGTAAACTCGTTATTTCTTGGTAGTTTGGCAATCCCTTTCAATGAAAGTGCTTTTCCCCAGTCTCTGATTAGGGCTACTTGAAGAGGAAACAAACCATAGAGACAAAACTGAGAACCACTTTTTATTGTCAAGTTTCAAAGAGTTACTACAAACCATGTTGGATTTAGAGTTCCAAATTCTTTTTCTGTATAGGAGAGAACACAGGGAAACCTAAATATAAAAACTGC
Source organism: Callospermophilus lateralis (assembly GCF_048772815.1). Lineage (NCBI taxonomy): Eukaryota > Metazoa > Chordata > Mammalia > Rodentia > Sciuridae > Callospermophilus > Callospermophilus lateralis. The sequence continues at coordinate 36,225 of NW_027516030.1, read as the reverse complement.
TACTGTAGACGAACACTCAACCTATAAGAACATAATTTGGTGAGCCAAGTGAAATTTGTGTACTGATCATTACCACAAAGTATCATCAAGATTGGGTGAAAAAATGTTTGCTGGTATTTCGGAAACTCCTTATTTCTTAGAAGCTTGGAAAACCCTCTCAATGAAAGTGCATTTCCACAATCTCTGCCTATGGCTACTTGAAGAGGAAACAAACCATAGAGACAAAACTGAGAACTCCTTTATTTTGTCAAGTTTCAAAAAGCTACTACAAACCATGTTGGATTTAGAGTTCCAAATTCATCTATCTGTATAGGAGAGAACACAGGGAAACCTAAATATAAAAACTGATATTGTAGACGAACGCTTCAACCTAGAAGAACAAAATTTGGTGAGCCAAGTGAAATTTGTGTACTGATCATTACCACAAAGTATCATCAAGATTGGGTGAAAAAATATTTGCTGGTATTTAGGAAACTCGTTATTCTTGGAAGCTTGGCAACCCCTTTCAATGAAAGTGCTTTTCCACAGTCTGTGCCTAGGGCTATTTAAAGAGGAAAAAAACCATCGAGACAAATATGAGAACTACTTTTTTTTGTCAAGTTTCAAAGAGCTACTAAAAAACGATGTTGGATTCAGGGTTAAAAATCCATCTATCTATGTAGGAGAGAACAGAGTGAAACCTAAATATAAAAACTGCTACTGTAGACGAACGCTTCAACCTATAAGAACATAATTTGGTGAGCCAAGTGGGATTTGTGTCCTGATCATTACCACCAAGTATCATCAAGATTCTGTGAAAAAATGTTTGCTGGTATTTCGGAAACTCGTTATTTCTTAGAAGCTTGACAATCCCTCACAAAGAAAGTGCATTTCCACAATCTGTGCCTAGGGCTACTTGAAGAGGAAACAAACCATAGAGACTAAACTGAGAACTCCTTTATTTTGTCAAGTTTCAAAGAGCTACTACAAACCATGTTGGATTTAGAATTCCAAATTCATCTATCAATATAGGAGAGAACAGAGTTTAACCTAAATATAAAAACTGCTACTGTAGACGAACGCTTCAACCTAGAAGAACAAAAAATGGTGAGCCAAGTGGGATTTGTGTACTGATCATTACCACCAAGTATCATAAAGATTGGGTGAAAAAATATTTGCTGGTATTTCGGAAACTCGTTATTTCTTAGAAGCTTGGCAACCCCTCTCAATGAAAGTGCTTTTCCAGAGTCTGTGCCTAGGGCTACTTGAGGAGGAAACAAACCATAGAGACAAAACTGAGAACTCCTTTATTTTGTAAAGTTTCAAAGAGCTACCACAAACCATGTTGGATTTAGTGTTCCAAATTCATCTATCTATATAGGAGAGAACAGAGTGAAGCCTAAAAATAAAAACTGCTACTGTAAACGAACGCTTCAACCTAGAAGAACACAATTTGCTGAGCCAAGTGGGATTTGTGCACTTTTCATTACCACCACGTATCATCAAGATTGGGTGAAAAAAATATTTGCTCTTATTTCGGAAACTCGTAATTTCTTAGAAGCTTGGCAACCCCTCTCAATGAATGTGCTTTTCCACAGTCTCTGCTTAGGGCTACTTGAAGAGGAAACAAAGCATAGAGACAAAACTGAGAACTACTTTTTTTGTCAAGTTTCAAAGAGCTACTACAAACCATGTTGGATTTAGAGTTCCAAATTTATCTATCTATATAGGAGAGAACAGAGGGAAACCTAAATATAAAAACTGCTACTGTAGACGAACGCTTCAACCTAGAAGAACACAATTTGGTGAGCCAAGTGGGATTTGGGTACTGATCATTACCACCAAGTATCATCAAGATTGGGTGAAAAAATATTAGCTGGTATTTCAGAAACTTGTTATTTCTTAGAAGCTTGGCAACCCCTCTCAATGAAAGTGTTTTTCCACAGTCTTTGCCTAGGGCTCCTTGAAGAGGAAACAAACCATAGAGACAAAACTGAGAACTCCTTTATTTTGTCAAGTTTCATAGAGCTACTACAAACCATGTTGGATTTAGAGTTCCAAATTCATCTATGTATATAGGGGAGAACAGAGTGAAACGTCAAAATAAAAACTGCTACTGGAAATGAACGCTTAAACCTAGAAGAACAAAATTTGGTGAGCCAAGTGGGATTTGTGTACTTGTCATTGCCACCACATATCATCAAGATTGGGTGAAAAAATATTTTCTGGTATTTTGGAAACTCGTTATTTCTTAGAAGTTTGGCAACGCCTCTCAATGAAAGTGCTTTTCCACTGTCTGCTCTTAGGGCTACTTGAAAAGAAAACAAACCATAGAGAAAAACCTGAGAACTCCTTTATTTTGTCAAGTTTCATAGAGCTACTACAAACCATATTGGATTTAGAGTTCCAAATTCATCTATCTATATAGGGGAGAACAGAGTGAAACCTAAAAATAAAACTGCTACTGTAATGAACGCTTAAACCTAGAAGAACAAAATTTGGTGAGCCAAGTGGGATTTGTGTACTTGTCATTGCCACCACATATCATCAAGTTTGGGTGAAAAAATATTTGCTGGTATTTCGTAAACTCGTAATTTCTTGGAACCCTTGGCAATCCCTTTCAATGAAAGTGCTTTTCCACAGTCTCTGCTTAGGCTAATTGAAGAGGAAACAAACCATAGAGACAAAACTGAGAACCATTTTTTTTGTCAGTTTCAAAGAGATCCTACAAACCATGTTGGATTTAGAGTTACAAATTCATCTATCTGTATAGGAGAGAACACAGGGAAACCTAAATATAAATACTGCTACTGTAGATGAACGCGTCAACCTAGAAGAACACAATTTGGTGAGCCAAGTGGGATTTGTGTACTTTTCATTACCACCACGTATCATCAAGATTGGGGGAAAAAAAATATTTGCTCTTATTTCGGAAATCGTAATTTCTTGGAAGCTTGGCAACCCCTCTGAATGAAAGTGCTTTTCCACAGTCTCTGCTTAGGGCTACTTGAAGAGGAACAAACCATAGAGACAAAACTGAGAAATACATTTTTTGTCAAGTTTCAAAGAGCTACTACAAACCATTTTGGATTTAGAGTTCCAAATTCATCTATCTATATAGGAGAGAACAGAGGGAAACCTAAATATAAAAACTGCTACTGTAGACGAACGCTTCAACCTAGAAGAAAACAATTTGGTGAGCCAACTGGGATTTGTGTACTGATCATTACCACCAAGTATCATCAAGATTGGGTGAAAAAATATTTTCTGGTATTTAGGAACCTCGTTATGTCTTGGAAACTTGGCAACCCCTTTAAATGAAATTGCTTTTCCATAGTCTGTGCCTAGAGCTACTTGAAGAGAAAACAAACCATAGAGACAAAACTGAGAACTCCTTTATTTTGTAAAGTTTGAAAGAGCTCCTACAAGCCATGTTGGATTTAGAGTTCCAATTCATCTATCTGTACAGGAGAGAACACAGGGAAACCTAAATATAAAAACTGCTATTGTAGAAGAACGCTTCAACCTACCAGAACAAAATTTGGTGAGCCATGTGGGATTTGTGTACTGATCATTACCACCAAGTATCATCAAGTTTGGGTGAAAAAATATTTGCTGGTATTTCGGAAACTAGTTATTTCTGGGAAGCTTGGCAACCCCTCTCAATGAAAGTGCTTTTCCACAGTCTGTACCTAGGGCTACTTTAAGAGGAAACAAACCATAGAGAGAAAACTGAGAACTGCTTAATTTTGTCAAGTTTCAAAGAGCTACTACAAACCATGTTGGATTTAGAGTTCCAAATTCATCTATCTATATGGGAGATAACAGAGTGAAACCTAAAAATAAAAACTGCTACTGTAGAGGAACGCTTCACCATAGAAGAACAAAATTTGGTGAGCCAAGTGGGATCTGTGTATTTGTCATTACCACCACGTAGCATCAAGAATGGGTGAAAAAATATTTGCTGGTATTTCGTAAACTCGTAATTTCTTGGAAGCTTGGCAACCCCTTTCAATGAAAGCCCTTTTCCACAGTCTCCGCTTAGGGCTACTCGAAGAGGAAAAAACCATAGAGACAAAACTGAGAACCACTTTTTTTGTCAATTTTCAAACAGCTACCACAAACCATGTTGGATTTAGAGTTCCATATTCATCTCTCTATATAGGAGAGAACAGAGGGAAACCTAAATATAAAAACTGCTACTGTAGACGAACGCTTCAACCTAGAAGAACAAAATTTGGTGAGCCAAGTGGGATTTGTGTACTGATCATTACCACAAAGTATCATCAAGATTGGGTGAAAAAATATTTGATGGTATTTCGGAAACTTGTCATTTCATAGAAGCTTGGAAACCCCTCTAAATGAAAGTGCTTTTCCTCAGTCTGTGCCAAGGGCTACTTGAAGAGGAAACAAACCATAGAGACAAACCTGAGAACTCCTTTATTTTGTCAGTTTCAAAGTGCTACTACAAACCATGCTGCATTTAGAGTTCCAAATTCATCTATGTATACAGGAGAGAACAAAGTGATACCTAAAACTAAAAATTGCTACTGTAAACGAACGCTTCAACCAAGAAGAAGAAAATTTTTTGAGTCATGTGGAATTTGTGTACCGATCATTAGCCACAAAGTATCATCTAGATTGGGTGAAAAAATATTTGCTGGTATTTCGGAAACTTGTTATTTCTTGGAAGCTTGGCAACCCCTCTCAATGAAAGTGCTTTTCCACAGTCTGTGCCTAGGGCTACTTGAAGAGGAAACAAACCATAGAGATAAAACTGAGAACTACTTTATTTTGTCAAGTTTCAAAAAGCTACTACAAACCATGTTGTATTTAGAGTTCCAAATTCATCTATCTATATAGGAGAGAACAGAGTGAAACCTAAAAATAAAAACTGCTACTGTAGACGAACGCTTCACCTTTGAAGAACACTATATGGTGAGCCAAGTGGGATTTGTGTACTGATCATTACCACCAAGTATCATCAAGATTGGGTGAAGAAATATTTGCTGGTATTTCATAAACTCGTTATTTTTTAGAAGCTTGGCAACCCCTGTCAATGAAAGTGCTTTTCCACAGTCTGTGCCTCGGGCTGCTAGAAGAGGAAACAAACCAGAGAGACAAAACTGAGAACTACTTTATTTTGTCAAGTTTCAAAGAGCTACTACAAACCATGTTGGATTTAGAGTTCCAAATTCATCTATCTATATAGGAGAGAACAGAGTGAAACCTAAAAATAAAAACTGCTACTGCAGACGAACGCTTCAACCTAGAAGAACACTATTTGGTGAGCCAAGTCGGACTTGTGTACTGATCATTACCACCAAGTATCATCAAGATTGGATGAAAAAATATTTGCTGGTATTTCTGAAACTCGTTATTTCTTAGAAGCTTAGCAACCCCTCTCAATGAAAGTGCTTTTCCACAGTCAGTGCCAAGGGCTACTTGAAGAGGAAACAAACCATAGAGACAAACCTGAGAACTCCTTTATTTTGTCAAGTTTCAAAGAGCTACTACAAAGCATGATGCATTTAGAGTTCCAAATTCATCTATGTATATAGGGAGAGAACAGAGTGAAACCTAAAAATCAAAACTGCTTCTGTAGACAAACGCTTCAACTTAGAAGAACACTATTAGGTGAGCCAAGTGGGATTTGTGTACTGATCATTATCACCAAGTATCATCAAGATTGGGTGAAAAAATATTTGCTGGTATTTTGGAAACTCGTTATTTCTTAGAAGCTTGGCAACCCCTCTCAATGAAAGTGCTTTTCCACAGTCTGTGCCTATGGCTACTTGAAGAGGAAACAAACCATAGAAACAAAACTGAGAACTGCTTTATTTTGTCAAGTTTCAAAGAGCTATTACAAGAAATGTTGGATTTACACTTCCAAATTCATCTATCTATATAAGAGAGAAGAGAGTGAAACCTACATATAAAAACTGCTACTATAGACGAACGCTTCAACCTAGAAGAACACAATTTGATGAGCCCAGTGGGATTTGTGTACTGATAATTACCACCAAGTATCATCAAGATTGGGTGAAAAAATATTTACTGGTATTTCTTAATCTCTTATTTCTTAGAAGCTTGGCAACCCCTGTCAATGAAAGTGCTTTTCCACAGTCTGTGCCTCGGGCTATATGAAGAGGAAACAATCCAGAGAGACAAAACTGAGAACTCCTTTATTTTGTCAAGTTTCAAAGAGCTAATACAAACCATGTTGGATTTAGAGTTCCAAATTCATCTATCTATATAGGAGAGAACAGAGTGAAACCTAAAAATAAAAACTGCTACTGTAGACGAACGCTTAATCCTAGAACAACAAATTTGATGAGCCAAGTGGGATTTGTGTACTGATCATTACCACCAAGTATCATCAAGATGGGGTGAAAAAATATTTGCTGGTATTTCGGAAACTACTGATTTCTTGGAAGCTTGGCATTCCCTATCAATGAAAGTGCTTTTCCACAGTCTGTGCCTAGGTCTACTTGAAGAGAAAACAAACCATAGAGACAAAACTGAGAACTCCTTTATTTTGTAAAGTTTCAAAGAGCTACTACAAACCATGTTTGATTTACAGTTCCAAATTCATCTATCTGTATAAGAGAGAACAGAGTGAAAGCTACATATAAAAACTGCTACTGTAGAAGAACGCTTCAACCTACTAGAACAAAATTTGGTGAGCCATGTGGGATTTGTGTAATGATCATTACCACCAAGTATCATCAAGTTTGGGGGAAAAATATTTGCTGGTATTTCGGAAACTCGTTATTTCTGGAAAGCTTGGCAACCCATTTCAATGAAAGTGCTTTTCCACAGTCTGTGCCTAGGGCTATTTTAAGAGGAAACAAACCATAGAGACAAAACTGAGAACTCCTTTATTTTGTCAAGTTTCAAAGAGCTACTACAAACCATGTTGGATTTAGAGTTCCAAATTCATCTATCTATATAGGAGATAACAGAGTGAAACCTAAAAATAAAAACTGCTACTGTAGACGAACGCTTCACCATTGAAGAACAAAATTTGGTGAGCAAAGTGGGATTTGTGTACTTGTCATTACCACCACGTAGCATCAAGATTGGGTGAAAAAATATTTGCTGGTATTTCGTAAACTCCTAATTTCTTGGAAGCTTGGCAACCCCTTTCAATGAAAGCGCTTTTCCACAGTCTCTGTTTAGGGCTACTTGAAGAGGAAACAAACCATAGAGACAAAACTGAGAACCACTTTTTTTTGTCAAGTTTCAAACAGCTACCATAAACCAGGTTGGATTTAGAGTTCCATTTTCATCTCTCTATATAGGAGAGAACAGAGGGAAACCTAAATATAAAAACTGCTACTGTAGACGAACGCTTCAACCTAGAAGAACACAGTTTGGTGAGCCAAGTGGGATTTCTGTACTGATCATAACCACCACGTATCATCAAGATTGGGTGAAGAAATATTTGCTGGTATTTCGTAAACTCGTTATTTATTAGAAGCTTGGCAACCCCTGTCAATGAAAGTGCTTTTCCACAGTCTGTGCCTCGGGCTACTAGAAGAGGAAACAAACCAGAGAGACAAAACTGAGAACTACTTTATTTTGTCAAGTTTCAAAGAGCTACTACAAACCATGTTGGATTTAGAGTTCCAAATTCATCTATCTATATAGGAGAGAACAGAGTGAAACCTAAAAATAAAAACTGCTACTGCAGACGAACGCTTCAACCTAGAAGAACACTATTTGGTGAGCCAAGTGAGATTTGTGTACTGATCATTACCACCAAGTATCATCAAGATTGGGTGAAAAAATGTTTGCTGGTATTTCTGAAGCTCGTTATTTCTTAGAAGCTTAGCAATCCCTCTCAATGAAAGTGCTTTTTCACAGTCAGTGCCAAGGGCTACTTGAAGAGGAAACAAAGCATAGAGACAAACCTGAGAACTCCTTTATTTTGTCAAGTTTCAAAGAGCTGCTACAAAGCATGCTGCATTTAAAGTTCCAAATTCATCTATATATATATAGGAGAGAACAGAGTGAAACCTAAAAATAAAAACTGCTACTGTAGATGAATGCTTCAACTTAGAAGAACACTATTTGGTGAGCCAAGTGGGATTTGTGTACTGATCATTACCACCAAGTATCATCAAGATTGGGTTAAAAAATATTTGCTTTTTTTTGGAAACTCGTTATTTCTTAGAAGCTTGGCAACCCCTCTCAATGAAAGTGCTTTTAGACAGTCTGTGCCTATGGCTACTTGAAGAGGAAACAAACCATAGAAACAAAACTGAGAACTGCTTTATATTGTCAAGTTTCAAAGAGCTAATACAAAAAATGTTGGATTTACAGTTCCACATTCATCTATCTATATAAGAGAGAAGAGAATGAAACCTACGTATACAAACTGCTACTGTAGACGAACGCTTCAACCTAGAAGAACACAATTTGGTGAGCCCAGTAGGATTTGTGTACTGATAATTACCACCAAGTATCATCAAGATTGGGTGAAAAAATATTTGCTGGTATTTTGTAAACTCTTATTTCTTAGAAGCTTGGCAACCCCTGTCAATGAAAGTGCTTTTCCACAGTCTGTGCCTCGGGCTATTTGCAGAGGAAACAATCCAGAGAGAGAAAACTGAGAACAGAGTGAAACCTAAAAATAGAAACTGCTACTGTAGACGAACACTTCATCATAGAAGAACAAAATTTTGTGAGCCAAGTGGGATTTGTGTACTTGTCATTACCACCATGTAGCGTCAAGATTGGGTGAAAAAATATTTGCTGGTATTTCGTTATCTCCTAATTTCATGGAAGCTTGGCAACCCCTTTCAATGACAGCGCTTTTCCACAGTCTCTGCTTAGGGCTACTTGAAGAGGAAACAAACCATAGAGACAAAACTGAGAACCACTTTTTTTTGTCAAGTTTCAAACAGCTACCACAAACCATGTTGGATTTAGAGTTCCATATTCATCTCTCTATATAGGAGAGAACAGAGGGAAAACTAAATATAAAAACTGCTACTGTAGACGAACGCTTCAACTTAGAAGAACACAGTTTCGTGAGCCAAGTGGGATTTGTGTACTGATCATTACCACCAAGTATCATCAAGATTGGGTGAAAAAATATTTGCTGGTATTTCGGAAACTCGTTATTTCTTAGAAGCTTGGCAACCCCTCTCAATGAAAGTGCTTTTCCACAGTCTGTGCCTAGGGCTTCTTGAACAGGAAACAAACCTTAGAGACAAACCTGAGAACTCCTTTATTTTGTCAAGTTTCAAAGAGCTACTACAAACCATGCTGAATTTAGAGTTCCAAATTCATCTATGTATATAGGAGAGAACAGAGTGAAACCTAAAAATAAAAACTGCTACTGTAGACGAACGCTTCAACTTAGAAGAACACTATTTGGTGAACCAAGTGGGATTTGTGTACTGATCATTACCACCAAGTATCATCAAGATTGGATGAAAAAATATTTGCTGGTATTTCGGAAACTCGTTATTTCTTTTAAGCTTGGCAACCCCTTTCAATGAAAGTGCTTTTCCCCTTCTGTGCCTAGGGCTACTTGAAGAGGAAACAAACCATAGAAAGAAAACTGAGAACTGCTTTATTTTGTCAAGTTTCAAAGAGCTAATACAAAAAATGCTGGATTTACTGTTCCAAATTCATCTATCTATATAAGAGAGAACAGAGTGAAACCTACATATAAAAACTGCTACTGTAGACGAACGCTTCAACCTAGAAGAACACAATTTGGTGGAGCCAAGTGGGATTTGTGTACTGATCATTACAACCAAGTATCATCAAGATTGGGTGAAAAAATATTTGCTGGTATTTCGGAAACTCGTTATTTTTTAGAAGCTTGGCAACCCCTCTCAATGAAAGTGCTTTTTCACATTCTGTGCCTACGTCTACTTGAAGAGGATACAAACCATAGAGACAAAACTGAGAACTCCTTTATTTTGTCAAGTTTCATAGAGCTACTACAAACCATGTTGGATTTAGAGTTCCAAATTCATCTATTTATATTGGAGAGAACAGAGTGAAACCTAAAAATAAAAACTTCTACTGTAAACGAACGCTTAAACCTAGAAGAACAAAATTTGGGGAGCCAAGTGGGATTTGTGTACTTGTCATTGCCACCACGTATCATCAAGATTGGGTGAAAAAATATTTGCTGGTATTTCGGAAACTCGTAATTTCTTGGAAGCTTGGCAACCCGGCTCAATGAAAGTGCTTTTTCACAGTCTGTGCCTAGGGCTACTTGAAGACGAAAGAGACCATAGAGACAAAACTGAGAACTCCTTTATTTTGTCAAGTTTCAAAGAACTACTACAAACCATGTTGGATTTAGTGTTCCAAATTCATCTATCTATATAGGAGAGAACAAAGTGAAACCTAAAAATAAAAACTGCTACTGTAAAAAAAAGCTTAAAACTAGAAGAGCAAAATTTGGGGAGCCAAGTGGGATTTGTGTACTTGTCATTGCCACCACGTATCATCAAGATACGGTGAAATAATATTTGCTGATATTTCGGAAACTCGTTAATTCTTAGAAGCTTGGCAACGCCTCCCAATGAAAGTGCTCTTCCACAGTCTGTGCCTAGGGCTACATGAAGAGGAAACAGACCATAGAGACTAAACTGAGAAGGCCTTTATTTTGTCAAGTTTCAAAGAGCTACTACAAACCATGTTGGATTTAGAGTTCCAAATTCATCTATCTATATAGGAGAAAACAGAGTGAAACCTAATAATAAAAACTGCTACTGTAAACGAACGCTTAAACCTAGAAGAGCAAAATTTGGGGAGCCAAGTGGGATTTGTTTACTTGTCATTGCCACCACGTATCATCAAGATAGGGTGAAAAAATATTTGCTGGGATTTCGGAAACTCGTAATTTTTTAGAAGCTTGGCAACCCCTCTCAATGAAAGTGCTTTTCCACAGTCTGTGACTAGGGCTACTTGAACAGGAAAAAAACCATAGAGACTAAACTGAGAACGGCTTTTTTTTGTCAAGTTTCAAAGAGCTACTACAAACCATGTTGGATTTAGAGTTCCAAATTCATCTATCTATATTGGAGAGAACAGAGTGAAACCTAAAAATTAAAACTGCTACTGTAAACGAAAGCTTCAACCTAGAAGAACAAATTAGGTGAGCCAAGTGGCATTTGGTTACTTGTTATTATCACCACATATCATCAAGATTGGGTGAAAAAATATTTGCTGGTATTTCGGAAACTCGTAATTTCTTGAAAGCTTTTAAACCCCTCTCAATGAAAGTGCCTTTCCACAGTCTGTGCCTAGGGCTACTTGACGAGGAAACAAACCATAGGGGCACAAATGAGTATTACTTTATTTTGTCAAGTTTCAAAGAGCTACTACATACCCTGTTGGATGTAGAGTTCCAAATTTATCTATCTATATAGAAGAGAACAAAGCGAAACCAAAATATAAAAACTCCTAATGTAGATGAACGCTTAAACCTAGAAGAACAAAATTTTTGTGAGCCAAGCGGGATTTGTGTACGGTTCATTACCACCAATTATCCTCAAGAATGGGTGAAAAATTATTTGCTGGTATTTCAGATACTCGTTATTTCTTACAAGCTTGGCAATTCCTCTCAATGAAAGTGCTTTTCCACAGTCTGTGCCTACTGCTACTTGAAGAGGAAACAAACCATAGAGACAAACTTGAGAACAACATTTTTTTGTCAAGTTTCAAAGAGCTACTACAAACCATGTTGGATTTAGAGTTCCAAATTCATCTATGTAAATAGGAGAGAACAGAGTGAAACCTAGAAATAAAAACTGCTTCTGTAAACGAACGCTTCAACCTAGAAGAACACAATTTGGTGAGCCAAGTGGGATTTGTGTACTGATCATTACCACCAGGTATCATCAAGATTGGGTGAAAAAATATTTGCTGGTATTTTGGAAACTCGTTATTTCTTAGAAGCTTGGCAACCCCTCTCAATGAAAGTGCTTTTCCACAGTCTGTGCCTAGGGCTACTTGAAGAGGAAACAAACCATAGAGACAAAACTGAGAACCCCTATATTTTGTCAAGTTTCATAGAAATACTACAAGCCATGTTGGATTTAGAGTTCCAAATTCATCTATCTATATAGGGGAGAACAGATGAAACCTAAAAATAAAAACTGCTACTGTAAATGAACGCTTAAAACTAGAAGAACAAAATTTGGTGAGCCAAGTGGGATTTGTGTACTTGTCATTGCCACCACATATCATCAAGATTGGGTGAAAAAATATTTGCTGGTATTTTGGAAACTCGTTATTTCTTAGAAGTTTGGCAACACCTCTCAATGAAAGTGCTTTTCCACAGTCTGCTCTTAGGGCTACTTGAGAGAAACAAACCAGAGAGACAAAACTGAGAACTCTTTTTTTTGTCAAGTTTCAAAGAGCTACAACAAACCATGTTGAATTTAGAGTTCCAAATTCATCTATCTATATAGGAGAGAAAAGAGGGAAACCTAAATATAAAAACTGCTACTGTAGACGAACGCTTCAACCTAGAAGAACACTATTTGGTGAGCCAAGTGGGATTTGTGTACTGATCATTACCACCAAGTATCATCAAGATTGGGTGAAAAAATATTTGCTGGTATTTAGGAAACTCGTAATTTCTTGGAAGCTTTGCTACCCATTTCAATGAAAGTGCTTTTCCACAGTCTGTTCCTAGGGCTACTTGGAGAGGAAACAAACCATAGAGACAAAACTGAGAACTCCTTTATTTTGTCAAGTTTCATAGAGCGACTACAAACCATGTTGTATTTAGAGTTCCAAATTCATCTATCTATATAGTGGAGAACAGAGTGAAACCTAAAAATAAAAACTGCTACTGTAAATGAACGCTAAAACCTAGAAGATGAAAATTTGGTGAGCCAAGTGGGACTTGTGTACTTGTCATTGCCACCACATATCATCAAGATTGGGTGAAAAAAATATTTGCTGGTATTTCGTAAACTCGTATTTTCTTGGTAGTTTGGCAATCCCTTTCAATGAAAGTGCTTTTCCCCAGTCTCTGATTAGGGCTACTTGAAGAGGAAAAAAACCATAGAGACAAAACTGAGAACCACTTTTTATTGTCAAGTTTCAAAGAGTTACTACAAACCATGTTGGATTTAGAGTTCCAAATTCTTTTTCTGTATAGGAGAGAACACAGGGAAACCTAAATATAAAAACTGCTACTGTAGACGAACGCTCAACCTATAAGAACATAATTGGTGAGCCAAGTGGGAATTGTGTCCTGATAATTACCACCAAGTATCATCAAGATTGGGTGAAAAAATGTTTGCTGGTATTTCGGAAACTCGTTATTTCTTAGAAGCTTGGAAAACACTCTCAATGAAAGTGCATTTCCACAATCTCTGCCTAGGGCTACTTGAAGAGGAAACAAACCATAGAGACAAAACTGAGAACTCCTTTATTTTGTCAAGTTTCAAAGACCTACTACAAACCATGTTGGATTTAGAGTTCCAAATTCATCTATCTATATAGGAGAGATGAGTGTGAAACCTAAATATAAAAACTGCTACTGTAGACGAACGCTTCAACCTAGAAGAACAAAATTTGGTGAGCCTAGTGAAATTTGTGTACTGATCATTACCACAAAGTATCAACAAGATTGGGTGAAAAAATATTTGCTGGTATTTAGGAAACTCGTTATTTCTTGGAAGCTTGGCAACCCCTTTCAATGAAAGTGCTTTTCCACAGTCTGTGCCTAGGGCTATTTGAAGAGGAAACAAACCATCGAGACAAATATGAGAACTACTTTTTTTTGTCAAGTTTCAAAGAGCTAGTAAAAAACCATGTTGGATTTAGAGTTCCAAATTCATCTATCTAAATAGGAGAGAACAGAGTGAAACCTAGAAATTAAAACTGCTCCTGTAAACGAACGCTTCAACCTAGAAAAACACAATTTGGTGAGCCAAATGGGATTTGTGTACTTGTCATTACCACCACGTATCATCAATATTGGGTGAAAAAAATATTTGCGCGTATTTCGGAACTCGTAATTTCATGGAAGCTTGGCAACCCCTCTCAATGAAAGTGCTTTTACACAGTCTCTGCTTAGGGCTACTGAAGAGAAAACACCATAGAGACAAAACAGAGAACTACTTTTATTGTCAATTTTCAAAGAGCTACTACATACCATGTTGGATTCAGGGTTCCAAATCCATCTATCTATGTAGCAGAGAAAAGAGTGAAACCTAAATATAAAAACTGCTACTGTAGACGAACGCTTCAACCTATAAGAACATAATTTGGTGAGCCAAGTGGGATTTGTGTCCTGATCATTACCACCAAGTATCATCAAGATTCTGTGAAAAAATGTTTGCTGGTATTTCGGAAACTCGTTATTTCTTAGAAGCTTGGCAAACCCTCTCAAAGAAAGTGCATTTCCACAATCTGTGCCTAGGGCTACTTGAAGAGGAAACAAACCATAGAGACAAAACTGAGAACTCCTTTATTTTGTCAAGTTTCAAAGAGCTACTACAAACCATGTTGGATTTAGAATTCCAAATTCATCTATCAATATAGGAGAGAACAGAGTTTAACCTAAATATAAAAACTGCTACTGTAGACGAACGCTTCAACCTAGAAGAACAAAAAATGGTGAGCCAAGTGGGATTTGTGTACTGATCATTACCACCAAGTATCATAAAGATTGGGTGAAAAAATATTTGCTGGTATTTTGGAAACTCGTTATTTCTTAGAAGCTTGGCAACCCCTCTCAATGAAAGTGCTTTTCCAGAGTCTGTGCCTAGGGCTACTTGAGGAGGAAACAAACCATAGAGACAAAACTGAGAACTCCTTTATTTTGTCAAGTTTCAAAGAGCTACCACAAACCATGTTGGATTTAGTGTTCCAAATTCATCTATCTATATAGGAGAGAACAGAGTGAAGCCTAAAAATAAAAACTGCTACTGTAAACGAACGCTTCAACCTAGAAGAACACAATTTGCTGAGCCAAGTGGGATTTGTGTACTTTTCATTACCACCACGTATCATCAAGATTGGGTGAAAAAAATATTTGCTCTTATTTCGGAAACTCGTAATTTCTTGGAAGCTTGGCAACCCCTCTCAATGAATGTGCTTTTCCACAGTCTCTGCTTAGGGCTACTTGAAGAGGAAACAAAGCATAGAGACAAAACTGAGAACTACTTTTTTTTGTCAAGTTTCAAAGAGCTACTACAAACCATGTTGGATTTAGAGTTCCAAATTTATCTATCTATATAGGAGAGAACAGAGGGAAACCTAAATATAAAAACTGCTACTGTAGACGAACGCTTCAACCTAGAAGAACACAATTTGGTGAGCCAAGTGGGATTTGGGTACTGATCATTACCACCAAGTATCATCAAGATTGGGTGAAAAAATATTAGCTGGTATTTCAGAAACTTGTTATTTCTTAGAAGCTTGGCAACCCCTCTCAATGAAAGTGTTTTTCCACAGTCTTTGCCTAGGGCTCCTTGAAGAGGAAACAAACCATAGAGAAAAACTGAGAACTCCTTTATTTTGTCAAGTTTCATAGAGCTACTACAAACCATGTTGGATTTAGAGTTCCAAATTCATCTATGTATATAGGGGAGAACAGAGTGAAACGTCAAAATAAAAACTGCTACTGGAAATGAACGCTTAAAACTAGAAGAACAAAATTTGGTGAGCCAAGCGGGATTTGTGTACTTGTCATTGCCACCACATATCATCAAGATTGGTTGAAAAAATATTTTCTGGTATTTTGGAAACTCGTTATTTCTTAGAAGTTTGGCAACGCCTCTCAATGAAAGTGCTTTTCCACTGTCTGCTCTTAGGGCTACTTGAAAAGAAAACAAACCATAGAGAAAAACCTGAGAACTCCTTTATTTTGTCAAGTTTCATAGAGCTACTACAAACCATGTTGGATTTAGAGTTCCAAATTCATCTATCTATATAGGGGCGAACAGAGTGAAACCTAAAAATAAAAACTGCTACTGTAAATGAACGCTTAAACCTAGAAGAACAAACTTTGGTGAGCCAAGTGGGATTTGTGTACTTGTCATTGCCACCACATATGATCAAGTTTGGGTGAAAAAATATTTGCTGGTATTTCGTAAACTCGTAATTTCTTGGAACCTTGGCAATCCCTTTCAATGAAAGTGCTTTTCCACAGTCTCTGCTTAGGGCTAATTGAAGAGGAAACAAACCATAGAGACAAAACTGAGAACCATTTTTTTTTTGTCAGTTTCAAAGAGCTCCTACAAACCATGTTGGATTTAGAGTTCCAAATTCATCTATCTGTATAGGAGAGAACACAGGGAAACCTAAATATAAATACTGCTACTGTAGATGAACGCGTCAACCTAGAAGAACACAATTTGGTGAGCCAAGTGGGATTTGTGTACTTTTCATTACCACCACGTATCATCAAGATTGGGGGAAAAAAATATTTGCTCTTATTTCGGAAATCGTAATTTCTTGGAAGCTTGGCAACCCCTCTGAATGAAAGTGCTTTTCCACAGTCTCTGCTTAGGGCTACTTGAAGAGGAAACAAACCATAGAGACAAAACTGAGAAATACATTTTTTGTCAAGATTCATAGAGCTACTACAAACCATTTTGGATTTTAGAGTTCCAAATTCATCTATCTGTACAGGAGAGAACACAGGGAAACCTAAATATAAAAACTGCTACTGTAGAAGAACGCTTCAACCTACTAGAAATAAAATTTGGTGAGCCATGTGGGATTTGTGTACTGATCATTACCACCAAGTATCATCAAGTTTGGGTGAAAAAATATTTGCTGGTATTTCGGAAACTAGTTATTTCTGGGAAGCTTGGCAACCCCTTTCAATGAAAGTGCTTTTCCACAGTCTGTACCTAGGGCTACTTTAAGAGGAAACAAACCATAGAGACAAAACTGAGAACTGCTTAATTTTGTCAAGTTTCAAAGAGCTACTACAAACCATGTTGGATTTAGAGTTCCAAATTCATCTATCTATATGGGAGATAACAGAGTGAAACCTAAAAATAAAAACTGCTACTGTAGACGAACGCTTCACCATAGAAGAACAAAATTTGGTGAGCCAAGTGGGATCTGTGTACCTGTAATTACCACCACGTAGCATCAAGAATGGGTGAAAAAATATTTGCTGGTATTTCGTAAACTCGTAATTTCTTGGAAGCTTGGCAACCCCTTTCAATGAAAGCCCTTTTCCACAGTCTCCGCTTAGGGCTACTTGAAGAGGAAAAAACCATAGAGACAAAACTGAGAACCACTTTTTTTTGTCAAGTTTCAAACAGCTACCACAAACCATGTTGGATTTAGAGTTCCATATTCATCTCTCTATATAGGAGAGAACAGAGGGAAACCTAAATATAAAAACTGCTACTGTAGACGAACGCTTCAACCTAGAAGAACACAATTTGGTGAGCCAAGTGGGATTTGTGTACTGATCATTACCACCAAGTATCATCAAGATTGGGTGAAGAAATATTTGCTGGTATTTCATAAACTCGTTATTTTTTAGAAGCTTGGCAACCCCTGTCAATGAAAGTGCTTTTCCACAGTATGTGCCTCGGGCTGCTAGAAGAGGAAACAAACCAGAGAGACAAAACTGAGAACTACTTTATTTTGTCAAGTTTCAAAGAGCTACTACAAACCATGTTGGATTTAGAGTTCCAAATTCATCTATCTATATAGGAGAGAACAGAGTGAAACCTAAAAATAAAAACTGCTACTGCAGACGAACGCTTCAACCTAGAAGAACACTATTTGGTGAGCCAAGTCGGACTTGTGTACTGATCATTACCACCAAGTATCATCAAGATTGGATGAAAAAATATTTGCTGGTATTTCTGAAACTCGTTATTTCTTAGAAGCTTAGCAACCGCTCTCAATTAAAGTGCTTTTCCATAGTCAGTGCCAAGGGCTACTTGAAGAGGAAACAAACCATAGAGACAAACCTGAGAACTCCTTTATTTTGTCAAGTTTCAAAGAGCTACTACAAAGCATGATGCATTTAGAGTTCCAAATTCATCTATGTATATAGGAGAGAACAGAGTGAAACCTAAAAATAAAAACTGCTACTGTAGACAAACGCTTCAACTTAGAAGAACACTATTAGGTGAGCCAAGTGGGATTTGTGTACTGATCATTATCACCAAGTATCATCAAGATTGGGTGAAAAAATATTTGCTGGTATTTTGGAAACTCGTTATTTCTTAGAAGTTTGGCAAACCCTCTGAATGAAAGTGCTTTTCCACAGTCTGTGCCTATGGCTACTTGAAGAGGAAACAAACAATAGAAACAAAACTGAGAACTGCTTTATTTTGTCAAGTTTCAAAGAGCTAATACAAAAAATGTTGGATTTACACTTCCAAATTCATCTATCTATATAAGAGAGAAGAGAGTGAAACCTACATATAAAAACTGCTACTGTAGACGAACGCTTCAACCTAGAAGAACACAATTTGGTGAGCCCAGTGGGATTTGTGTACTGATAATTACCACCAAGTATCATCAAGATTGGGTGAAAAAATATTTGCTGGTATTTCGTAATCTCTTATGTCTTAGAAGCTTGGCAACCCCTGTCAATGAAAGTGCTTTTCCACAGTCTGTGCCTCGGGCTATATGAAGAGGAAACAATCCAGAGAGACAAAACTGAGAACTCCTTTATTTTGTCAAGTTTCAAAGAGCTAATACAAACCATGTTGGATTTGGAGTTCCAAATTCATCTATCTATATAGGAGAGAACAGACTGAAACCTAAAAATAAAAACTGCTACTGTAGACGAACGCTTAATCTTAGAACAACAAAATTTGATGAGCCAAGTGGGATTTGTGTACTGATCATTACCACCAAGTATCATCAAGATAGGGTAAAAAAATATTTGCTGGTATTTCGGAAACTACTTATTTCTTGGAAGCTTGGCAATCCCTATCAATGAAAGTGCTTTTCCACAGTCTGTGCCTAGGTCTACTTGAAGAGAAAACAAACCATAGAGACAAAACTGAGAACTCCTTTATTTTGTAAAGTTTCAAAGAGCTACTACAAACCATGTTTGATTTACAGTTCCAAATTCATCTATCTGTATAAGAGAGAACAGAGTGAAAGCTACATATAAAAACTGCTACTGTAGAAGAACGCTTCAACCTACTAGAACAAAATTTGGTGAGCCATGTGGGATTTGTGTAATGATCATTACCACCAAGTATCATCAAGTTTGGGGGAAAAATATTTGCTGGTATTTCCGAAACTCGTTATTTCTGGAAAGCTTGGCAACCCATTTCAATGAAAGTGCTTTTCCACAGTCTGTGCCTAGGGCTACTTTAAGAGGAAACAAACCATAGAGACAAAACTGAGAACTTCTTTATTTTGTCAAGTTTCAAAGAGCTACTACAAACCATGTTGGATTTAGAGTTCCAAATTCATCTATCTATACAGGAGATAACAGAGTGAAACGTAAAAATAAAAACTGCTACTGTAGACGAACGCTTCACCATAGAAGAACAAAATTTGGTGAGCAAAGTGGGATTTGTGTACTTGTCATTACCACCACGTAGCATCAAGATTGGGTGAAAAAATATTTGCTGGTATTTCGTAAACTCGTAATTTCTTGGAAGCTTGGCAACCCCTTTCAATGAAAGCGCTTTTCCACAGTCTCTGTTTAGGGCTACTTGAAGAGGAAACAAACCATAGAGACAAAACTGAGAACCACTTTTTTTTGTCAAGTTTCAAACAGCTACCACAAACCATGTTGGATTTAGAGTTCCATCTTCATCTCTCTATATAGGAGAGAACAGAGGGAAACCTAAATATAAAAACTGCTACTGTAGACGAACGCTTCAACCTAGAAGAACACAGTTTGGTGAGCCAAGTGGGATTTCTGTACTGATCATAACCACCACGTATCATCAAGATTGGGTGAAAAAATATTTGCTGGTATTTCGGAAACTCCTTATTTCTTGGAAGCTTGGCAACCCCTCTCAATGAAAGTGCTTTGTCACAGTCTGTGCCTAGTGCTACTTGAAGAGGAAACAAACCATAGAGAAAAAACGGAGAACTCCTTTATTTTGTCAAGTTTCAAAGAGCTACTACAAACCGTGTTGGATTTACAGTTAAACATTCATCTATCTATATAGGCTAGAACAGAGTGAAACCTAAAAATAGAAACTGCTACTGTAGATGAACGCTTAAACCTAGAAAAACAAAATTTGGGGAGCCAAGTGGGATTTGTGTACTGGTCATAACCACCACGTGTCATCTAGATTGGGTGAAAAAATATTTGCTGGTATTTCGGAAACTCCTTATTTCTTGGAAGCTTGGCAACCCCTCTCAATGAAAGTGCTTTTCCACAGTCTGTGCCTAGGGCTACATGAAGAGGAAACAAACCATAGAGACAAAACGGAGAACTAGTTTATTTTGTCAAGTTTCAAAAAGCTACTACAAACCATGTTGTATTTAGAGTTCCAAATTCATCTATCTATATAGGAGAGAACAGAGTGAAACCTAAAAATAAAAACTGCTACTGTAGACGAACGCTTCACCTTAGAAGAACACTATTTGGTGAGCCAAGTGGGATTTCTGTACTGATCATTACCACCAAGTATCATCAAGATTGGGTGAAGAAATATTTGCTGGTATTTCGTAAACTCGTTATTTATTAGAAGCTTGGCAACCCCTGTCAATGAAAGTGCTTTTCCACAGTCTGTGCCTCGGGCTACTAGAAGAGGAAACAAACCAGAGAGACAAAACTGAGAACTACTTTATTTTGTCAAGTTTCAAAGAGCTACTACAAACCATGTTGGATTTAGAGTTCCAAATTCATCTATCTATATAGGAGAGAACAGAGTGAAACCTAAAAATAAAAACTGCTACTGCAGACGAACGCTTCAACCTAGAAGAACAATATTTGGTGAGCCAAGTGAGATTTGTGTACTGATCATTACCACCAAGTATCATCAAGATTGGATGAAAAAATGTTTGCTGGTATTTCTGAAGCTCGTTATTTCTTAGAAGCTTAGCAATCCCTCTCAATGAAAGTGCTTTTTCACAGTCAGTGCCAAGGGCTACTTGAAGAGGAAACAAACCATAGAGACAAACCTGAGAACTCCTTTATTTTGTCAAGTTTCAAAGAGCTACTACAAAGCATGCTGCATTTAGAGTTACAAATTCATCTATATATATAGGAAAGAACAAAGTGAAACCTAAAAATAAAAACTGCTACTGTAGATGAACGCTTCAACTTAGAAGAACACTATTTGGTGAGCCAAGTGGGATTTGTGTACTGATCATTACCATCAAGTATCATCAAGATTCGGTGAAAAAATATTTGCTTTTGTTTTGGAAACTCGTTATTTCTTAGAAGCTTGGCAACCCCTCTCAATAAAAGTGCTTTTAGACAGTCTGTGCCTATGGCTACTTGAAGAGGAAACAAACCATAGAAACAAAACTGAGAACTACTTTATTTGGTCAAGTTTCAAAGAGCTACTGAAAACCATGTTGGATTTAGAGTTTCAAATTCATCTATCTATATAGGAGAGAACAGAGTGAAACCTAAATATAAAAACTGGTACTGTAGACGAACGCTTAAACCTAGAACAACAAAATTTGATGAGCCAAGTGGGATTTGTATACTGATCATTACCACCAAGTATCATCAAGATTGGATGAAAAAATATTTGCTGGTATTTCGGAAAATCCTTATTTCTTGGAAGCTTGGCAACCCCTATCAATGAACGTGCTTTTCCACAGTCTGTGCCTAGTTCTACTTGAAGAGAAAACAAACCATAGAGACAAAACTGAGAACTCCTTTATTTTGTAAAGTTTCAAAGAGCTACTACAAACCATGTTGGATTTACAGTTCCAAATTCATCTATCTGTATAAGAGAGAACAGAGTGAAAGCTACATATAAAAACTGGTACTGTAGAAGAACGCTTCAACCTAGTAGAACAAAATTTGCTGAGCCATGTGGGATTTGTGTACTAATCATTACCACCAAGTATCATCAAGTTTGGGTGAAAAAATATTTGCTGGTATTTCGGAAACTCGTTATTTCTGGGAAGCTTGGCAACCCCTTTCAATGAAAGTTCTTTTCCACAGTCTGTGCCTATGGCTACTTGAAGAGGAAACAAACCATAGAAACAAAACTGAGAACTGCTTTTTTTGTCAAGTTTCAAAGAGCTAATACAAAAAATGTTGGATTTACAGTTCCACATTCATCTATCTATATAAGAGAGAAGAGAATGAAACCTACTTATACAAACTGCTACTGTAGACGAACGCTTCAACCTAGAAGAACACAATTTGGTGAGCCCAGTAGGATTTGTGTACTGATAATTACCACCAAGTATCATCAAGATTGGGTGAAAAAATATTTGCTGGTATTTTGTAAACACTTATTTCTTAGAAGCTTGGCAACCCCTGTCAATGAAAGTGCTTTTCCACAGTCTGTGCCTTGGGCTATTTGCAGAGGAAACAATCCAGAGAGAGAAAAATGAGAACAGAGTGAAACCTAAAAATAGAAACTGCTACTGTAGACGAACACTTCATCATAGAAGAACAAAATTTTGTGAGCCAAGTGGGATTTGTGTACTTGTCATTACCACCACGTAGCGTCAAGATTGGGTGAAAAAATATTTGCTGGTATTTCGTTATCTCCTAATTTCATGGAAGCTTGGCAACCCCTTTCAATGACAGCGCTTTTCCACAGTCTCTGCTTAGGGCTACTTGAAGAGGAAACAAACCATAGAGACAAAACTGAGAACCACTTTTTTATGTCAAGTTTCAAACAGCTACCACAAACCATGTTGGATTTAGAGTTCCATATTCATCTCTCTATATAGGAGAGAACAGAGGGAAACCTAAATATAAAAACTGCTACTGTAGACGAACGCTTCAACCTAGAAGAACACAATTTGGTGATCCAAGTGGGATTTGTGTACTGCTCATTACCACCAAGTATCATCAAGATTGGGTGCAAAAATATATGCAGGTATTTCGGAAACTCGTTATTTTTTAAAAGCTTGACAACCCCTCTCAATGAAAGTGCTTTTTCACAGTCTGTGCCTAGGGCTACTTGAAGTGGAAACAAACCATAGAGACAAAACTGAGAACTGCTTTATTTCGTCAAGTTTCATAGAGCTACTACAAACCATGTTGGATTTAGAGTTCCAAATTCATCTATCTATATAAGAGAGAACAGAGTGAAACCTAAATATAAAAACTGCTACTGTAAACGAACGCTTAAACCTAGAAGAGCAAAATTTGGGGAGCCAAGTGGGATTTGTTTACTTGTCATTGCCACCACGTATCATCAAGATAGGGTGAAAAAATATTTGCTGGGATTTCGGAAACTCGTAATTTTTTAGATGCTTGGCAACCCCTCTCAATGAAAGTGCTTTTCCACAGTCTGTGACTAGGGCTACTTGAACAGGAAAAAAAACATAGAGACTAAACTGAGAACGGCTTTTTTTTGTCAAGTTTCAAAGAGCTACTACAAACCATGTTGGATTTAGAGTTCCAAATTCATCTATCTATATTGGAGAGAACATTGTGAAACCTAAATATAAAAACTGCTACTGTAGACGAACGCTTCAACCTAGAAGAACAAAATTTGGTGAGCCAAGTGGGATTTGTGTGCAGATCATTACCACCAAGTATCATCAAGATTGTGTTAAAAAGTATTTGCTGGTATATGGGAAACTCGTTATTTCTTAGAAGCTTGGCAACCCCTCTCAATGAAAGTGCTTTTCCACAGTCTGTGCCTAGGGCTACTTGAAGAGGAAACAAACCATAGAGAAAAAACCTAGAACTCCTTTATTTTGTCAAGTTTCAAAGAGCTACTACAATCCCTGTTGGATTTAGAGTTCCAAATTCATCTATCTTTATAAGAGGGAACAGAGTGAAACCTACATATAAAAACAGGTGCTGTAGACGAACGCTTCAACCTAGAAGTACACAATTTGGTGAGCCAAGTGGGATTTGTGTACTGATCATTACCACCACGTATCATCAAGATTGGGGGAAAAAATATTTGCTGGTATTTCGGAAACTCGTTATTTCTTAGAAGCTTGGCAACCCCTCTAATTTAAAGGGATTTTCCACAGTCGGCGCCTAGGGCTACTTAAAGAGGAAACAAAGCATAGAGACGAAATTGAGAACTCCTTTATTTTTTCAGGTTTCAAAGAGCTACTACAAACCATGTTGGATTTAGAGTTCCAAATTCATCTATCTATATAGGAGGAAACAAAGTGAAACCTAAATATAAAAACTGCTACTGTAGACGAACGCTTCAACCTAGAAGAACAAAATTTGGTGAGCCAAGTGGGATTTGTATACTGATCATTACCACCAAGTATCATCAAGATTGGGTTAAAAAGTATTTGCTGGTATTTCGGAAACTCGTTATTTCTTAGAAGCTTTTCTACCCCTCTCAATGAAAGCGCTTTTCCACAGTCTGTGCCTAGGTCTACTTGAAAGGGAAACAAACCATAGAGACTAAACTGAGAACTCCTTTATTTGTCAAGTTTCAAAGAGCTACTACAAACCATGTTGGATTTAGAGTTCCAAATTCATCTATCTATACTGGAGAGAACAGAGTGAAAACTAAAAATAAAAACTGCTACTGTAAACGAACGATTCAACCTAGAAGAACAAATTTTGGTGAGCCAAGTGGCATTTGTGCACTTGTCATTACCACCACATATCATCACGATTGGGTGAAAAAATATTTGCTGGTATTTCGGAAACTCGTAATTTCTTGGAAGCTTGGCAACACCTCTAAATGAAAGTGCATTTCCACAGTCTGTGCCTAGGGCTACTTGAAGAGGAAACAAACCATAGAAACTAAATTGAGAACTCCTTTATTTTGTCAAGTTTCAAGGAGCTACTACAAACCATGTTAGATTTAGAGTTCCAAAATCATCTATCTATATTTGAGAGAACAAAGTGAAACCTAAATATAAAAACTGCTACTGTAGACGAACGCTTCAACCTAGAAGAAGCAAATTTGGTGAGCCAAGTTGGATTTGTGTACTGATCATTACCACCAAGTATCATCAAGACTGTGTTAAAAATTATTTGCTGGTATTTCAGAAACTCGTTATTTCTTAGAAGCATGGCCACCACTCTCAATTAAAGTGCTTTTCAACAGTCTGTCCCTAGGGCTACTTGAAGAGGAAACAAACCATAGAGACAAAACTGAGAACTCCTTTATTTCGTCAAGTTTCAAAGAGCAACTACAAACCATGTTGGATTTATAGTTCCAAATTCATCTATCTATATAAGAGGGAACAGAGTGAAACCTACATATAAAAACTGCGGCTGTAGACGAACGCTTCAACCTAGAAGTACACAATTTGTTGAGCCACATGGGAGTTGTGTACTGTTCATTACCACAACGTATCATCAAGATTGGGTGAAAAAATATTTGCTGGTATTTCGGAAACTCGTTATTTCTTAGAAGCTTCGCAACCACTCTCAATGTAAGTGCTTTTTCACAGTCTGTGCCTAGGGCTACTTGAAGATCAAACAAACCATAGAGACATAACTGAGAACTCCTTTATTTTGTCAAGTTTCAAAGAGCTACTACAAACCATGTTGGATTTAGAGTCCCAAATTCATCTATCTATATAGGAGAGAACAGAGTGAAACCTAAATATAAAAACTGCTACTGTAGACGAACGCTTCAACCTAGAAGAACAAATTTGGTGAGCCAAGTGGGATTTGTGTACTGATCATTACAACCACGTATCATCAATATTGGGTGAAAAAATATTTGCTGGTACTTCAGAAACTCGTTATTTCTTAGAAGCTTGGCAACCCCTCTCTTGAAAGTGCTTTTCAGCAGTCTGTGCCTAGGGCTACTTGTAGAGGAAACAAACCATAAAGACTTAACAGAGAACTCCTTTATTTTCTCAAGTTTCAAAGAGCTAATACAAACCATGTTGCATTTGGAGTTCCAAATTCATCTATCTATAAAGGAGAGAAGAGAGTGAAACCTAAATATAAAAACTGCTTCTGTAGACGAAAGTTTCAACCAAGAAGAACAAAATTGGGTGAGCCAAGTGGGATTTGTGTACTGATCATTACCACCAAGAATCATCAAGATTGGGTGAAAAAATATTTGCTGGTATTTCGAAAACTCGTTATTTCTTAGAAGCTTCGCAACCACTCTCAATGTAAGTGCTTTTTCACAGTCTGTGCCTAGGGCTATTTGAAGAGGAAACAAACCATAGAGACAAAACTGAGAACTCCTTTATTTTGTCAAGTTTCAAAGCGCTACTACAAACCATGTAGGATTTAGAGTTCCAAATTCATCTATCTATATAGGAGAGAACAGAGGGAAACCTAAATGTAAAAACTGCTACTGTGGCCGAACGCTTCAACCAGAAGAACACAATTTGGTGAGCCAAGTGGGATTTGTATACTGATCATTACCAGCACGTATCATCAAGATTGGGTGAAAAAATATTTGCTGGTATTTCGGAAACTCGTTATTTCCTAGAAGCTTGGCAACCGCTCTCAATGGAAGTGCTTTTCCACAGTCTGTGCTTAGGGCTACTTGAAGATCAAACAAACCATAGAGACAAAACTGAGAACTCCTTTATTTTGTCAAGTTTCAAAGAGCTACTACAAACCATGTTGGATTTAGAGTTCCAAATTCATCTATCTATATAGGAGAGATGAGAGTGAAACCTAAATATAAAAACTACTACTGTAGACGAACGCTTCAACCTAGAAGAACACAATTTGTTGAGCCAAGTGGGATTTGTGTACTGATCATTACCACCAAGTATCATCAAGATTGGGAGAAAAATATTTGCTTGTATTTCAGAAATTTGTTAATTCTTAGAAGCTTGGCAACCCCTCTCAATGAAAGTGCTTTTCCACAGTCTGTGCTTAGGGCTACTTGAAGAGGAAACAAACCATAGAGACAAAACTGAGAACTCCTTTATTTTGTCATGTTTCAAAAAGCTACTACAAACCATGTTAGATATAGAGTTCCAAATTCATCTATCTATATAAGACAGAACAGAGTGAAACCTAAATATAAAAACTCCTTTTGTAGACCAACGCTTAAACCTAGAAGAACAAAATTTGGTGAGCCAAGTGGGATTTGTGCACTGATCATTACCACCAATTATCATCAAGATTGGGTGAAAAAATATTTGCTGGTATTTCGGAAACTTGTTATTTCTTAGAAGCTTGGCAACCCCTCTAAATGCAAGTGCTTTTCCACAGTCTGTGCCTAGGCTACTTGAAGAGGATACAAACCATAGAGACTAAACTGTGAACTCCTTCCTTTGTCATGTTTGAAAGATCTACTACGAACCATGTTGGATTTAGTGTTCAAAATTCATCTATTTATATAGGAGAAAACAGAGTGAAACCTAAAAATAAAAATTGCTGCTGTAAACGAACCCTTCAAACTAGAAGAACAAAATTTGGTGAGCCAAGTGGGATTTGTTTACTTGTCATTACCACCACGTATCACCAAGATTAGGTGAAAAAATATTTGCTGGTATTTCGGAAACTCGTAATATCTTGGAAGCTTGGCAACCCCTCTTAATGAAAGTGCTTTTCCACACTCTGTGCCTAGGGCTACTTGAAGAGGAAACAAACCATAGAGACTAAACTGAGAACTCCTTTATTTTGTCAAGTTTCAAAGAGCTACAACAAACCATGTTGGATTTAGAGTTCCATATTCATCTATCTATATAGGAGAGAACAGAGTGAAACCTAAATATAAAAACTGCTACTGTAGATGATCGCTTCAACCTAGAAGAACAAATTTGGTGAGCCAAGTGGGATTTGTCTACTGATCATTACCACCAAGTATCATCAAGATTGGGTGAAAAAATATCTGCTGGTATTTCGTAAAATCATAATTTCTTGGAAGCTTGTCAACCCCTTTGAATGAAAGTGCTTTTATACACACTACTTAGGGATACTTGAGAGGAAACAAACCATAGAGACAAAACTGAGAACCACTTTTTTTTGTCAAGTTTCAAAGAGCTACTACAAACCATGTTGGATTTAGAGTTCCAAATTCATCTATCTATATAAGAGAGAACAGAGTGAAACCTAAATATAAAAACTGGTTCTGTAGATGAACGCTTAAACCTTGAAGAACAAAATTTGGTGAGCCAAGTGGGATTTGTGTACTGATCATTACCACCAAGTATCATCAAGATTGGGTGAAAAAATATTTGCTGGTATTTCGGAAACTCGTTATTTCTTAGAAGCTTGGCAACCCCTCTCAATGAAAGTGCTTTTCCACAGTATGTGCCTAGGGCTACTTGAAGAGGAAACAAACCATAGAGACAAAACTGAGAACTACTTTATTTTGTCAAGTTTCAAAGAGCTACTACAAACCATGTTGTATTTAGAGTTCCAAATTCATCTATATATAAGAGAGAACAGATTGAAACCTAAATATAAAAACTGCTACTGTAGATGAACGCTTAAACCTAGAAGTACAAAATTTGGTGAGCCAAGTGGGATTTGTGTACTGATCATTACCACCAAATATCATCAAGATTGGGTGAAAAAATATTTGCTGGTATTTCGGAAACTCGTTATTCCTTAGAAGCTTGGCAACCCCTCTCAATGAAAGTTTTTTCCACAGTCTGTGCCTAGGGCTACTTGAAGAGGAAAAAAAGCATAGACACAAAACTGAGAACCACTTTTTTTTGTCAAGTTTTAAGGAGCTACTACAAACCATGTTGGATTTAGAGTTCCAAATTCATCTATCTATATAGGAGAGAACAGAGTGAAACCTAAAAATAAAAACTGCTACTGTAGACGAACGCTTCAACCTAGAAGAACAAAATTTGGTGAGCCAAGTGGGATTTGTGTACTGATCATTACCACCACGTATCATCAAGATTGGGTGAAAAAATATTTGCTGGTATTTCGGAAACTCGTTATTTCTTAGAAGATTGGCAACCCCTCTCAATGAATGTGCTTTTCCACAGTCTGTGCCTAGGGCTCCTTGAAGAGGAAACAAACCATAGAGACAAAACTGAGAAATCCTTTATTTTGTCAAGTTTCAAAGAGTTACTACAAACCATGTTGCATTTAGAGTTCAAATTCATCTATTTATCTAGGAGAGAACAGACGGAAACCTAAATATAAAAACTGCTACTGTAGACAAAGGCTTCAACCTAGAACACAATTTTGGGAGAAAAGTCGGATTTGTGTACTGATCATTCCCACCAAGTATCATCAAGATTGCGTGAAAAAATATTTGCTGGTATTTCGGAAACTCGTTATTTCTTAGAAGATTGGCAACCCCTTTCAATGAAAGTGCTTTCCACAGTCTGTGACTAGGGCTACTTGAAGAGATAACAAGTCATAGAGACAAAACTTAGAACTCCTTTGTTTTGACAAGATTCAAAGAGCTACTAAAAACCATGTTGGATTTAGAGTTCCAAATTCATCTATCCATATAGGAGAGAACAGAGTGAAACATAAAATAAAATCTGCTACTGTAAAGGAACGCTTCAACCAAGAAGAACAAAATTTGGTGAGTCAAGTTCGATTTGTGTACCAATCGTTACCACCAAGTATCATCAAGATTGGGAGAAAAAATATTTGCTGGTACTTCGGAAACTCGTTATTTCTAAGAATCTTGGCCACTCCTCTCAATGAAAGTGCTTTTCCACAGTCTGTGCCTAGGGCTACTTGAAGAGGAACCAAACCATAGAGACAAAACTGAGAACTCCTTTATTTTGACACGTTTCAAAGAGCTACTACAAACCATGTTGGATTTAGAGTTCCAAATTCATCTATCTATATAAGAGAGAAAGAGTGAAACCTACATATAAAAACTGCTACTGTAGACGAACGCTTCAACCTAGAAGAACACAATTTGGTGAGCCAAGTGGGATTTGGTGACTGATCATTACCACCAAGTATCAACAAGATTGGGTGGAAAAATATTTGCTGGTATTTCGGAAACTCGTTATTTCTTAGAAACTTGGCAACCCCTCTTAAGAAAGTGCTTCTCCACAGTCTGTGTCTAGGGCTAATTGAAGAGGAACCAAACCATAGAGACAAAACTGAGAACTCCTTTATTTTGACACGTTTCAAAGAGCTACTACAAACCATGTTGGATTTAGAGTTCCAAATTCATCTATCTATATAAGAGAGAAAGAGTGAAACCTACATATAAAAACTGCTACTGTAGACGAACGCTTCAACCTAGAAGAACAAAATTTGGTGAGCCAAGTGGGATTTGTGCACTGATCATTACCACCAATTATCATCAAGATTGGGTGAAAAAATATTTGCTGGTATTTCGGAAACTCGTTATTTCTTAGAGGCTTGGCAACCCCTCTCAATGAAAGTGCTTTTCCACAGTCTGTGCCTAGGCTACTTGAAGAGGATACAAACCATAGAGACTAAACTGTGAACTCCTTTCTTTTGTCATGTTTGAAAGATCTACTACAAACCATGTTGGATTTAGAGTTCAAAATTCATCTATTTATACAGGAGAAAACAGAGTGAAACCTAAAAATAAAAACTGCTGCTGTAAACGAACGCTTCAAACTAGAAGAACAAAATTTGGTGAGCCAAGTGGGATTGGTTTACTTGTCATTACCACCACGTATCACCAAGATTGGGTGAAAAAATATTTGCTGGTATTTCGGAAACTCGTAATTTCTTGGAAGCTTGGCAACCCCTCTTAATGAAAGTGCTTTTCCACACTATGTGCCTAGGGCTACTTGAAGAGGAAACAAACCATAGAGACTAAACTGAGAACTCCTTTATTTTGTCAAGTTTCAAAGAGCTACAACAAACCATGTTGGATTTAGAGTTCCATATTCATCTATCTATATAGGAGAGAACAGAGTGAAACCTAAATATAAAAACTGCTACTGTAGATGATCGCTTCAACCTAGAAGAACAAATTTGGTGAGCCAAGTGGGATTTGTGTACTGATCATTACCACCAATTATCATCAAGATTGGGTGAAAAAATATTCGCTGGTATTTCGTAAAATCATAATTTGTTGGAAGCTTGTCAACCCCTTTCAATGAAAGTGCTTTTATACACACTGCTTAGGGATACTTGAGAGGAAACCAACCATAGAGACAAAACTGAGAACCACTTTTTTTTGTCAAGTTTCAAAGAGCTACTACAAACCATGTTGGATTTAGAGTTCCAAATTCAACTATCTATATAAGAGAGAACAGAGTGAAACCTAAATATAAAAACTGCTTCTGTAGATGAACGCTTAAACCTTGAAGAACAAAATTTGGTGAGCCAAGTGGGATTTGTGTACTGATCATTACCACCAAGTATCATCAAGATTGGGTGAAAAAATATTTGCTGGTATTTCGGAAACTCGTTATTTCTTAGAAGCTTGGCAACCCCTCTCAATGAAAGTGCTTTTCCACAGTCTGTGCCTAGGGCTACTTGAAGAGGAAACAAACCATAGAGACAAAACTGAGAACTACATTATTTTGTCAAGTTTCAAAGAGCTACTACAAACCATGTTGTATTAAGAGTTCCAAATTTATCTATATATAAGAGAGAACAGATTGAAACCTAAATATAAAAACTGCTACTGTAGATGAACGCTTAAACCTAGAAGTACAAAATTTGGTGAGCCAAGTGGGATTTGTGTACTGATCATTACCACCAAGTATCATCAAGATTGGGTGAAAAAATATTTGCTGGTATTTCGGAAACTCGTTATTCCTTAGAAGCTTGGCAACCCCTCTCAATGAAGTTATTTCCACAGTCTGTGCCTAGGGCTACTTGAAGAGGAAAAAACCCATAGAGACAAAACTGAGAACCACTTTTTTTGGTCAAGTTTTAAGGAGCTACTACAAACCATGTTGGATTTAGAGTTCCAAATTCATCTATCTATATAGGAAAGAACAAAGTGAAACCTAAAAATAAAAACTGCTACTGTAGACGAACGCTTCAACCTAGAAAAACAAAATTTGGTGAGTCAAGTGGGATTTTGTACCAATCATTACCACCAAGTATCATCAAGAATGGGTGAAAAAATACTTGCTGGTATTTCGGAAACTCGTTATTTCTTAGAAGCTTGGCAACCCCTCTCAATGAAAGTGCTTTTCCACAGTCTGTGCCTAGGGCTACTTGAAGAGGAACCAAACCATACAGACAAAACTGAGAACTCCTTTATTTTGACACGTTTCAAAGAGCTACTACAAACCATGTTGGATTTAGAGTTCCAAATTCATCTATCTATATAAGAGAGAAAGAGTGAAACCTACATATAAAAACTGCTACTGTAGACGAAGGCTTCAACCTAGAAGAACACAATTTGGTGAGCCAAGTGGGATTTGGTGACTGATCATTACCACCAAGTATCATCAAGGTTGGGTGGAAAAATATTTGCTGGTATTTCGGAAACTCGTTATTTCTTAGAAAATTGGCAACCCCACTTAAGAAAGTGCTTCTCCACAGTCTGTGCCTAGGGCTACTTGAAGAGGAACCAAACCATAGAGACAAAACTGAGAACTCCTTTATTTTGACACGTTTCAAAGAGCTACTACAAACCATGTTGGATTTAGAATTCCAAATTCATCTATCTATATAGGAGAGAATACATGAAACCTAAAAATAAAAATTGCTACTGTAAACGAATGCTTCAACCTAGAAGAACAAAATTTGGTGAGCCAAGTGGGATTTGTGTGCTTGTCATTACCACCACGTATCAAAAAGATTGGGTGTAAAAATATTTGCTGGTATTTCGAAAACTCTTTATTTCTTGGAAGCTTGGCAACTCCTTTCAGTGAAAGTGCTTTTCCACAGTCTCTGCTTAGGGCTACTTGAAGAGGAAATAAATCATAGACACAAATCTGAGAACTACTTTTTTTGTCAAGTTTCAAAGAGCTACTACAAACCATGTTGTAGTTAGAGTTCCAAATTCATCTATCTATATAGGAGGGAACAGAGTGAAACCTAAAAATAAAAACTCCTACTGTAAACGAACGCTTCAACCTAGAAGAACAAAATTTGGTGAGCCAAGTGGGATTTGTGTGCTTGTTATTACCACCACGTATCATCAAGATTGGGAGAAAAAATATTTGCTGGTATTTCGGAAACTCGTAATTTCTTGGAAGCTTGGCAACCCCTTTCAAGGAAAGTGCTTTTCCACAGTCTGTGGCTAGGGCTACTTGAAGAGGAAAAAAACCAAAGAGAAAAAACTGAGAACTCCTTTATTTTGTCAAGTTTCAAAGAGCTAATACAAACCTTGTTGGATTCAGACTTCCAAATTCATCTATCTATATAGGAGAGAACAGAGGGAAACCTAAATATATAAACTGCTACTGAAGACGAACGCTTCAACCTAGAAGAACACAATTTTGTGAGCCAAGTGGGATTTGTGTACTGATCATTACCACCAAGTATCATCAAGATTGCGTAAAAAAATATTTGCTGGTATTTCGGAGACTCGTTATTTCTTAGAAGTTTAACAAACCCTCTCAATGAAAGTGCTTTTCCACAATCTGTTACTAGGGCTACTTGAAGAGGAAACAAACCGTAGAAACAAAACGGAGACCTCCTTTATTTTGTCAAGTTTCACAGAGCTACTACCAACCAGTTGGATTTAGACTTTCCAATTGATCTATCTATATAGGAGAGGACAAAGTGAAACCTAAAAATAAAAACTGCTACTGTAAATGAACGCTAAAACCTAGAAGATGAAAATTTGGTGATCCAAGTGGGATTTGTGTACTGATCATTACAACCAAGTATCATCAAGATTGGGTGAAAAAATATTTGCTGGTATTTAGGAAACTCGTAATTTCTTGGAAGCTTTGCTACCCATTTCAATGAAAGTGCTTTTCCACAGTCTGTGCCTAGGGCTACTTGAAGAGGAAACAAACCATAGAGACAAAACTGAGAACTCCTTTATTTTGTCAAGTTTCATAGAGCGACTACATACCATGTTGGATTTAGAGTTCCAAATTCATCTATCTATATAGTGGAGAACAGAGTGAAACCTAAAAATAAAAACTGCTACTGTAATGAATGCTAAAACCTAGAAGATGAAAATTTGGTGAGCCAAGTGGAACTTGTGTACTTGTCATTGCCACCACATATCATCTAGATTGGGTGAAAAAATATTTGCTGGTATTTCGTAAACTCGTAATTTCTTGGTAGTTTGGTAATCCCTTTCAATGAAATTGCTTTTCCCCAGTCTCTGATTAGGGCTACTTAAAGAGGAAACAAACCATAGAGATAAAACTGAGAACCACTTTTTATTGTCATGTTTCAAAGAGTTACTACAAACCATGTTGGATTTAGAGTTCCAAATTGTTTTTCTGTATAGGAGAGAACACAGGGAAACCTAAATATAAAAACTGCTACTGTAGACGAACGCTCAACCTATAAGAACATAATTTGGTGAGCCAAGTGGGAATTGTGTCCTGATAATTACCACCAAGTATCATCAAGATTGGGTGAAAAAATGTTTGCTGGTATTTCGGAAACTCGTTATTTCTTAGAAGCTTGGAAAACCCTCTCAATGAAAGTGCATTTCCACAATCTCTGCCTAGGGCTACTTGAAGAGGAAACAAACCATAGAGACAAAACTGAGAACTCCTTTATTTTGTCAAGTTTCAAAGACCTACTACAAACCATGTTGGATTTAGAGTTCCAAATTCATCTATCTATATAGGAGAGATGAGAGTGAAACCTAAATATAAAAACTGCTACTGTAGACGAACGCTTCAACCTAGAAGAACACAATTTGGTGAGCCAAGTGAAATTTGTGTACTGATAATTACCACAAAGTATCATCAAGATTGGGTGAAAAAATATTTGCTGGTATTTAGGAAACTCGTTATTTCTTGGAAGCTTGGCAACCCCTTTCAATGAAAATGCTTTTCCACAGTCTGTGCCTAGGGCTATTTGAAGAGGAAACAAAACATCGAGACAAATATGAGAACTACTTTTTTTGTCAAGTTTCAAAGAGCTACTAAAAAACCATGTTGGATTTAGAGTTCCAAATTCATCTATCTAAATAGGAGAGAACAGATTGAAACCTAGAAATTAAAACTGCTCCTGTAAACGAACGCTTCAATCTAGAAAAACACAATTTGGTGAGCCAAATGGGATTTGTGTACTTGTCATTACCACCACGTATCATCAATATTGGGTGAAAAAAATATTTGTGCGTATTTCGGAACTCGTAATTTCATGGAAGATTGGCAACCCCTCTCAATGAAAGTGCTTTTACACAGTCTCTGCTTAGGGCTACTGAAGAGAAAACAAACCATAGAGACAAAACTGAGAACTACTTTTATTGTCAAGTTTCAAAGAGCTACTACAAACCATGTTGGATTCAGGGTTCCAAATCCATCTATCTATGTAGGAGAGAACAGAGTGAAACCTAAATATAAAAACTGCTACTGTAGACGAACGCTTCAACCTATAAGAACATAATTTGGTGAGCCAAGTGGGATTTGTGTCCTGATCATTACCACCAAGTATCATCAAGATTCTGTGAAAAAAATGTTTGCTGGTATTTCGGAAACTCGTTATTTCTGAGAAGCTTGGCAAACCCTCTCAAAGAAAGTGCATTTCCACAATCTGCGCCTAGGGCTACTGGAAGAGGAAACAAACCATAGAGACAAAACTGAGAACTCCTTTATTTTGTCAAGTTTCAAAGAGCTACCACAAACCATGTTGGATTTAGAGTTCCAAATTCATCTATCTATATAGGAGAGAACAGAGTGAAGCCTAAAAATAAAAACTGCTACTGTAAACGAACGCTTCAACCTAGAAGAACACAATTTGTTGAGCCAAGTGGGATTTGTGTACTTTTCATTACCACCACGTATCATCAAGATTGGGTGAAAAAAATATTTGCTCTTATTTCGGAAACTCGTAATTTCTTGGAAGCTTGGCAACCCCTCTCAATGAATGTGCTTTTCCACAGTCTCTGCTTAGGGCTACTTGAAGAGGAAACAAAGCATAGAGACAAAACTGAGAACTACTTTTTTCTGTCAAGTTTCAAAGAGCTACTACAAACCATGTTGGATTTAGAGTTCCAAATTGATGTATCTATATAGGAGAGAACAGAGGGAAACCTAAATATAAAAACTGCTACTGTAGACGAACGCTTCAACCTAGAAGAACACAATTTGGTGAGCCAAGTGGGATTTGGGTACTGATCATTACCACCAAGTATCATCAACATTGGTTGAAAAAATATTAGCTGGTATTTCAGAAACTTGTTATTTCTTAGAATCTTGGCATCCCCTCTCAATGAA